>NC_142382.1:17855000-18055000 GCF_059441005.1 Hippichthys cyanospilos
CACCACTTTTTTCCCATCATTAAAAATAGTGCAAATCTCATTGCTGATAGAATGAATAGTTTATTCATGTTTAACCTCGAGCTCCTCGTCTTTGCTGACGTCTCACACAAGAATGTGCAGACACACTGGCATACTGAGGAATTTGTTTATTGGGAGCAAGAGAGAAAGGCAGGGGGGCAGCTGAGGATGCCTTGTACATGTATGCCCTGATAACTCAAACAGAGCCAACCAGGGCAGAAATTCCATTCAGAGGTAGGCAGGATCTTGATCACTCAGGGTCACCAGGAACTCAATTCGAATATGTACCCTTGCGAGCTCAACATAGCAAGTCAATCTGGTAAAGTTAGGACGGGCAAGCTTAAAAACAGTGAGTGATTGCTTGCACCTGGTGGCGAATAGGCTGGCTGATGATGCTCACTTGTGATGTAAGTCATTGGCTCATGTGATGCATTTTTTAATCTGCTATCAAGGTTATTAGGTGTAAGGCAGCAGTGGCCTGGGAACCAAACAAGCCTTTAACGATCGAGGAGATTGAGGTTGAGCCGCCGCAGGCTAACCAGGTCCGCGTCAAGGTGAGAAGAAAATGCACGTCATATGCATTATCTACTATAACAGATGACCCTAATTTGAAATTGTCCAAGCAATTTCCAATTGTTCATGTATACTTTTTACACTTTTCTAATAATCATCTTCACAGTAAAATTCACAACAGGGGTTCAATCCATGGACCAAAAGTGCCAAAATTCAATAAATAAATGTACCATTCAATCATTAAATATAAATGTCATTAAAAAAATAAATGTCATTAATTAATTAAAAGTGTCATTAATTAAATACATGTTTAATTAATTAAAAACGTTTCATTGAATTGATTAAACATTTATTTAATTATTGACACTTATTTCATTAATGACACATTTAATTATTTAATGGCCCATTAAACTTTGACGAGCAATCTTGACAGATAAGCAAAGGATGAAACGAAGCAACAGCGTGTCATTAAATAAAAGTGCCAATAATTAAATAAAAGTGTCAATAATTAAATAAATGTGTCATTAATTAAATAAATGTGTCATTAATTAAATAAATGTGTCAATAATTCAATAAATGTGTCATTAAATAATTAAATGTGTCATTAATTAAATAAAAGTGTCAATAATTAAATAAAGGTTTAATTAATTCAATGAAAGGATTTTAATTAATTAAACATTTATTTAATTAATGACACTTTTAATTAATTAATGACATTTAATTATTTAACGACATTATATTTAATCATTGAATGGTACATTTATTTATTGAATTTTGGCACTTTTGGACCTCCATAATATTCGACTCATCAGCCAACACTTTTCCAAGGTTGTCCATTTCCTCGCCATGTTCTAGCTGTTTCAGTCAACAGTACACTAAACTTTATCAACGCAAATTGGAGTATATGGAGGATGGTGTAAGCTGACAGGACTCAACAAGTATTTTTTTAAACTATTGGGGAATTCCATAGAGTCAAAAAGAACTGTATACTGCTGATTCTGTTAAGGGCGGCTCCTCGGAAGAGTGGTTACCAATTCCAACTGGCTTCAGCCTTCCTGTGTGGAGTTTTCATGTTCTGCCCAAGCCCATGTTGGTTCTCTCTGGCCTTTTTAGCTTTCTACCACACTCCCAAAGCATGCATAGCAGAAATTGTCCTTAGGTGTGACTGGGTGTATGATTGGTTGTTTGTCCCTATGTGCCCTGCAATTGGCTGGCAACCAGTTGAGGGTGTCCCCCGCCTACTGCCCGAAGACACACAGAATGGGTACGAGCAGGCTGGCGACATTTGTGAGGATAAGTAGCTGTAGAAAATGGATGATTCTGTTTGTTCAGAATTATGGGTGTGCTAGAACGTATTATAGCTTTCTTTGGGTGAAAGACAGAGAACACCCAGGAATTAATTACGTAAGACACAAACAGGTGAGGCAACGCAAGGTTTTTACAGTTTTAAATTTCAGACAAGGCATTTCACACCTCTACTACTGCTCCATTTATCAAAACTACATTAAATGAATGGTGTGATAACACTTAGTACTCTAATTGGTGGTTTGATTGACAAATTGTTTTATTTGGGGCAGATAATAGCAACAGGTGTCTGCCGTACTGACCTCTTTTACCTACATGAAACTGACAATAAAGACCTCTTTCCAATGGTGCTCGGCCATGAGGGAGCGGGCATTGTGGAGAGCATCGGGCCTGGAGTCACTGAATTTCAGCCAGGTCAGTTAATAACAACCTTGGACCCCACAATTATTCAAAAATTTGATTCCGCGCACATCACTTACGTGACGTTTTTGTTTTTAGGCGACAAAGTTGTCCCACTGATCATCTCCCAGTGCAGAGAGTGCCGCTTCTGTAAGAGTCCAAAGACTAACCAGTGTGAAAAAGCATGGTGAGCTCTACAAAACAACCACCTTGGGAGATTGGGACTGGTGACCTAATGACCCATGATAACCTAGCAAACTGTGAAGGGTAGCAAATACAACAGCGCCAAATTTGGGAAGCATCAGTGTGATTTCAGCCAATATTATGGTTGCTACCATGGTATCTAACATTATCAACGTTATCAACTTATATATATATATATATATATATATATATATATATATATATATATATATATATATATATATATATATATATTTATTTATGGGGCAAACCCTACAGTTTGTTTGACTTGTGCCCGACTAGACGTGCAGCTCTGTCGCAGGGACAACGTGCGCAGCGCAGGTTGTCTTCACAAAATATTAAAGTTGTACTTCGAAAAATCCAGCACACCAGTTTGCAAACCTAGTGAGAATATGTCATCCAGGAAATGGATGAAATTGTAAAATACGCACCGGAGCTCAAGCAATGGAGTTGACTTGATAGTTGACCGTGGCCGGGCTGAGAAGCATGATATCGGCGAGTATACACGTTAGAGGTGTGCTTGGGAGAAAAATTAAGGCAAGTTATCGGTTATGAATTGAAATCTAATATACAGTAGTACTCTACTACAACAAAGTCATGTTTGCAGCCACAGATTTTTCACAACAGGAAAGTTTTCACTCTAGCAAATCTATTTTTTGGACATAAACATGTTGTGCAATCTACAAACTGATTGTTAAAAACAAAACCATCCATCTAACCCACATTTAAAATAATAAAAAGGAAAGAAAGAAATGGCCATATACACAAAAAAACATTCATTTTCATACTTACATCAATTTCTTGCATAATGTTTTTCACTTTTCTTCCTCCATCTTTAATCTGTATTATTTTTTATCCTGCCTTCAAGTGTTTAAGCTTCGTTTAAGCTTGACACGTTCGCAAGCTCCACTGGGCTCCACGCGTCAAAATGGCGTTATTTCGGCAACCACGCTTCTCTGTGCGGGCCAGATTTTCCGCAACGTGTACCTCCCGGAATTTCTTTATGAGAGCAAAACATGCCGGATGAGCTATACAGTAATTTATGGAAGTTTGCCAGTAGAAACACCAGCTGAAAAGAACAATTGTGACCTAAATACCGCAAACAACTCCTGCCGAGTATCACGTTGAGGAGAATGAGCAGTCTCTTAAAAAATGCTCAGAAGAATTTCGTTTGAATCTACTAGGATTTTCTACCTCTGAGTAGTGTTGGTTGTATACTCTAGAATCCATTTACTATCACCTTTAGTATGGGAAAATATCGTCTGACTGCGGGGAAAAGCCGCACTGACTATAAAGTGCTGCAAAAGGCGTGCAATCAAGCATAAAACAAGCTTGACTTTTACCGCAGGCTTGTTTTCACGGTAGTGAATTTCACGACACAAGGCAAATGCAGAGAAAATAATTTTGTATGATGCCACGATGAATTTTCATTGTAGGGGGAAGTTAGAAAGAGGCAAAAGCTTCAATGCATGGAGATATTTTCACACTAGGGGGTATTTTTGCACATGCAGGTTTCGTTGGACAGGAATTTTACTGTATAAAGAAATACAAACAATGGGACTCACAAAACCTTTTCATAAAACATTGTGTTCATGTATCACGATGGCCTAAAAAAAGAACAGATCCGTAATAGCAGAATATTACACTCTGTTCTTATTTCTCTCAATGTGCCGAGGGTTATGCAATGATACCAATGTTAGCTTTGAGAAGTTTGCCGTGACGTGAAGACGTGAAGTTTGCTGTCTCAAACTTCAATGTCTGACCAGCCTGCTGAAGCTTAACCCCACTTGACACACACCATAACACACAGAATGCTTTGTTGCACATGTACTAATCATACACACGCATAGAAAGACAATTACATTGGGTTCCTAACATGTTCTTTTTTTTATAGGGCGGGAAACATCATGTAAAATACAGACATCTGAATCAAATAAAAAGAGAGGGTTCAGAGTGGCTGCTTCAGAGCGCAGTAGAATAGTACTTGTGCAGTACTTCTCCATTCTCCTCATACATGAGCTAGAAAAAAATGCCTTTTCTCCTTTTTTGTGTTTTCAATTATTTAAGATGTACGTAAATATGTGTACTGCAAGTAGTTTGACGTCCAAGGAGTGTCACCGAATATTTACAGCTCTTGCATCTTCTCCAGGGATGTCGTTCCTCACAATGTGAGCCAGGCACCTTCCTCCAAGTTAAGCTACAAGGGAAAGAAGCTGCTGCAGTTTATGGGAATCAGTACCTTCTCCCAATATAGTGTAATTAACCAGATTGCTCTGGCCAAGATTGACCCGGCTGCTCCTTTGGATAAAGTCTGTCTCCTTGGCTGTGGGATCTGCACAGGATTTGGAGCAGCAGTCAACAATGCTAAGGTATGAGGAGCCATGCAGCATTGTATGCCATAAAAGACACACAATCTCTGAGTATTTTTCTTTTTTCTTTCTTATATATATATATATATATATATATATATATATATATATATATATATATATATATATATATATATATATATATTGTGGAAGAAAAAATGTAAAACTATTGGAGGAAAAAAACTATATAACTGTATATAACTATATTTTTGTCGCTCATGTCCATTGCAGTACGTGGAAAGCTGTAATAGAGGGTGAAACGATGTGTCGAACTTTTATGACGTATTTACTGCAAATCATATTAACATAAATCCAATACAGTAAAACATAACTGTTAAATGTTGTAAAGCATTAAAAAATAAAAAGTCCTCTTACTGTTGTAATATTGATATGGCTTTAGTAAAAATATTCTTGTCCTAACAGGTACGTACATAAAGTGATACTGCATTAGAGAGCAAAATGATGCATCTAACTATTATGATATGTATTCAGATAAAAAACAGAAATCCAATATGTGAAATGGAACTATTAAAAAATAAAAGATCCACTGCCTGTTGTAATATCCATATGGCATTAATACAAATATTATAGAAAATGTTGTCCAACCTTTTGCATACTTTGTGATATGTCCTTTACAACTGGTATTTTTGGGCCTACTGCATGGAGGGACAGGGTAATTCATATAAAACAAACATTCAGTCCATATTTGAGATAATAAATAAATAAATAAATAAATAAATAAATAAAAGCTATACAAATAATCAACCATTCAAATGACATAGAACCAACAAATTCTTAATTTACTAAATTTATTACACTCAAATTCTACAATTTAGTTGAATTCAAAATGGCACAAAATATGTGTACAACATATAATAGCCAAATTTGCAACAGTATCCAGAAGTTTTTCTCTTTTTTTTTTAAATCTCTGTAAACGGTGCTAATTTATGGATAATTGGTCTTTATAGTGGGTCTCAAAAGATGTGAAATATTTGCTGTCTTTTAAAGAGAGGTTTAAAAACACCATGTTACAAATATTGACACGGGGACAATATGGTGGACCCAAGAGCACATGAAAATAGGTGAGTATGTTGCGCTGTAATGCTACCCGTAGTTGTCATGCAAGGCTTGATGGGAAAGCCCGCTCCGGGTAGTGTTGTACCACTTGTTATAAGTATGTGCTATGCTAGTAAAGAGTTTACACTATGTTGTAGTCTGGAGTATCATTGTTATATTAAATAACAAGAAGAGTGAAAGATATAACAAAAAGTCGCGAAAAAGTAAGAACCAACGCTGCAGTTCGCGATGGGTGAGAGTTTGTCTTGGCAGTTTGAGGGGAAGAGAGATATTTAACCAGGAGCCTTGAAATGGCTGGAGTAATTGGATCTATTGGTCCCTGATGAGAGCACGGAGCAATGGAGCTTGTACACAGAGCGCTTTGAGTATTTTGTCCCGGCTAATGGAATAGCGAATGGAAAGTTAGTGCCCACTTTTCTAAGTGTGATGGGTCCCAAGACGTTTAGCCTGCTACGTAACTGGATCTAAACGCTACGAGGAAATGTGGTTGCACTAATTCAGAAATTTTCACCCGACGCAATTGGAGCGACGCAAATGGCTGCGCGCGGTCACGAGAAGCGAAATTTCGCCTTTCGCGTGAAGTTATTTTTTATTTACTTTTTCCGCGTTTTGAGTCGCCACAGCCAAGCAACTTCGGGAATATTCAACGGCTCACGCAGGAGGGCAGGAATGAATCATGGTGGCCGCTTTGCGGTCACCGGGAGTGATCCAACATGGCCAGCTGAGCTTTCAATACGGAACAGAGCCAAGCAAGAGCCCTCACCTGGCTTGTCGAAAGGCGGAAGCGACAACTTGGTACAACTGGTATGTGCAGCGTTTGCTTCACTTAACAGCTGTTGAACTGTAGTTACTGTGCTAAGCTAACGATAGCGCAGAATTGTCAGCACAATATTTAGCACGGTCTCGGCCACTTGATTGCGACATTGAAACTTTTATTTTTTGGCACGCGAGTATTGCCGCAGAGAATAAAGGTGCTGTCGGTGAAAATATTTTCTCTGTCACGTCCCACAAAAGTGTAAGTTCTCAGCAATGCTCTTCTTTCCGGATCTACCGTAAAGTGCACTGCAATCTCTCTCCACTCCCCTCCCCTCCCCTCTCCTCGCGCGATAAAAAAGTGGACAAAAAGTACAACAGCGACAGAAAGCCCCGTCCATACATTGGTGATGTGGTTTTTAAAGCAGCACCCCCCCCCCCCCCCCCCCCCCCCCCTTGAGAGACAGTCTTGTTTGTGGATTGAGAAATGAAGCAGCACAGAAAAATTGCTCACTGAAAGGAACTTGACTCTGGAGAAAGCAACAAATATATAAGCGTAATGATGGAGATGGTTTTCAAAAGAAGCTATACTCATGCTATAGACAGAGTATATAAACTCAACAGTGAGTTGAGGCCCTCAGGCCCTCAGACGCTGTCTTAATGGCATACACTGGACAGTGCCCATGAAAGGGATGACAGATGTGTCTGTACAGTACAATGACCAGACTGCCAAGCTACCAGTTTACATCACCAAGAAAAACTGTCAAGCCATATGAGGGCGTGTGTGGCTGAAGACAATCCAACTTGATTGGCAAGCAGTAAGGAAGCTGTCACATGGTTCTGTCACATGGTTTGACTCCGCTATAGGCCATATTGGAAAAACACCAACGTTCCTGCTGGTATCAAACATCTTTAGCAAGAGGTTTCTCCATCGTGTCCAAATGTCAGCAATTGATATAATCATGGCCAATAGAGCTTGTGGTCAAATAGCACTGCATGAATAGTTGCACTTCTTGATCCAATAGGACAGACGTGGCCGGTCCTCGATTCCCTTCAACCAAGACACCTGATTCAAATCAGTTGTCATCAGTATTCTGTGAAGCATGCTAGTGAGCTAATCATTTGAGTCAAGTGTGTGGTTGACGGGAAACATCGAAAATAAGCTGGATTGTGGCTCTCGAGGCCCACTTGGCCACTCCTGCAATCAGAAAACTGCACCTAGAAGCATTCACATAAACACTAAATAAATTAATTAGATTAGATGATACATTGATCAAACATCTTTCAGTTGATAAAGATGTAAGTTCTTTGGTTGTATTTTAAATATTGCAATGTTGAAATTTCAATACGCAACACACAGGCTCATGTTTGTTTTTTTTTCCAATATTGTATCTGTTCTGCTCATATTTGCTATGCCAGTCGGTTTGTGAACTAGCAATACATAATGATGAGCAACTTTTGCCTTTTTTTCAGGTAGAGCCGGACTCCACTTGCGCTGTGTTCGGTTTAGGGGCTGTAGGCCTGGCTGCAATCATGGGCTGCAAATATGCTGGCGCCAAGAGAATTATCGCTGTAGATATCAACGCAGACAAGTTTGAGAAAGCCAAGGAGTTTGGAGCCACCGAATTTGTAAACCCAAAGGATTACGACAAACCTGTCAGTCAAGTGCTCTCTGAAATGACTAATGGAGGAGTTGACTACTCTCTTGAATGTGTGGGGGATGTAAAACTCATGGTGAGAAACAATTTCTTCAAGGATGACATAAGACAAATTCAAACAATCAGTGTCGTTTCATGTCTAGCGTACTGCCTTGGAGTCCTGCATACCCGCCTGGGGAGTGAGCGTGATTGTTGGCTGGACAGACAAGGAAGACTTCTCTGCTCGTCCTAATGATCTCATTGGTGGACGCACATGGAAAGGCTCTGTGTTTGGAGGTAAACAAGCTATGAGATTCTGCTGGACTGGAGTAGACTACAGCACCATTTTTATTTTTTTATATACTGTGTATATTTTATCATTCCTTTGGAATAGTAATGATTTTAAAGTGTTGTAAATATAACAGTTCCATTCTGTCAATTAGACTTTGGTGCACAAATCATTTTATTGAAAAATTTAAATGAGCATCAATTAAACGTATGGGTGTAACATTAATGGAAGTGTTAACTCAATATTGTTTCATTTGGTGTTGGGACATTTTCCAAAAAAATGTGCTTGATTTGTGAAATACAGTGATCCCTCGCTACTTCTCACCTCCACTATCACGCCCTCAGTGCATCGCAGATCGAGTTGTCTATAAATGCACTTGTCATTGGCACTCGTTGGACATCCAAACAAATACTGCAGTACACATTACTCTTAAATCTTAAATGATTCAACCAAGTGCAGTAATTGTATTGATACACCTTTGGCTGTAGTTTCACAGGGATCCACGGTTAAATTAGCGGCGCCCGGAAGTCTAATTAGAGTGAGATTTTTAGCTATCCATAACATGATCACCCCCATTTATTCCAATAAAATTCTAGGTAGCAGATTTACAACGCTCCCTTTCATAGCCACCGATGAAATTCCTGCATGGCAAACAGACGAGTTGATTGTAATCGCACATGCTGCAGTAACCACTCTGACATCGACCTAGAGTGGAACTACGGGAACCGAACAAACATGAAAACAGGAAAGCAGAGTTTGCTCTCGAAATTCCAATTTATTACAATTTATTATGCTTTGTTTTGTCCTCATCATGTTATTCCAGCCTCACGTTGTCACTTGCATGTGAGGTGGACACAGCCTGCAAAAGGAACAGTCAACAGCTTGGAAATGACTGGCCAGACAATCAGTCAATCAGTTATGCCCTCCTACAAGACATGTGATTGGCTCCTGCCGCAACGTGGACCAATGAAGGCAGGAGTGGATTACATTTCATGTACTCATGAGCCGGAAGGGATGCATTCCAAAGGATGGAAACAGGAAGGGATAACACTACAGATACAGTACAAGGTTTAATCATTTAAGATTTAAGTAAATATGTGTACTGCAGTAATGTTTGTCTCAAATATGTAAAGTATAAATATGTTTCACATTTTAAAATTTCGAGTACCCACATGCATGCAGGAAAATTCCTAGGGGTTGGTCTTTCTTCACAGATTTCACTTTTCGCGAGGGGTTTTCGGTCCCCATTAGCTGTGAAAAATGGGAAAATGTATTTTGAAGTTGAAAAACAAAGGAAAAAGTACTGTTTACAGATTTTGTGGTAACACGTAGAGTTCAACTCAATCTAAGGCCACCATACTGCTCATTTGTTCATGGCAGAGCTGATTAATCAGAGCAAATCATTCGTTTCGAACAAAATGAAGCGAAACAAAATGTTAAGAAGCAGCTGTGGAGGAAAAATCCTGCAAGTGTATAACTACAGTATATAGGTTTTTTTCCGCAAGTATGGGAAGGAAATAAATAATTTGATCAATGACCAGGTATTAAAAAGCATGGACAATGAAAAATTTAGCATAGAAAAATATTAGTTTCCATAAATATTATGACTTTTCTACAACACTTTTCTTCAGTAGAAAATGAGTGGTTTTCAAAACCAGTTTCATCAAGACAGATTGGCCAACTTGTGTAAAGCAATTTGTTCTGTTTTTATTCACTGATGTTTTTGTGATCTTTGGATCAGGGTTTAAGGGTAAGGACGGCGTGGCTGAAATGGTTTTAGCCTACATGAACAAGAAAATCAAGCTGGATGAGTTCATTACTCACACCATGCCTTTGGACCACATCAATGAAGCAATTGATCTGCTAAAGCAGGGCAAAAGGTATAAACACACTCAGTTTTAAAATCACTTTGCAGTAATTAAAGACTCAAACAATAATAAACAATATTAAGGGTTTTTTTTGTCTTGTCTTTTTGTTCCACAGCATCCGAACAGTCCTGAGTGTCATTCCACAATAAGTCATTTGTTCAAGGAATTTTATCGTACCAACACACATTTCCAAATACTTTTGGGACCCATAAGTCATAAAGTCTCTGTATTTTTGATAATTCAATACTTCAAAAATTATGACATTAACACGTTGAATTGGTACACTCCAGTCATGCGAATTAATAACTGCAAACAGGCCTAAAGCAGTATACGATTAGGGATCATCGCAGAGGACGGACCTTCTCTTGCATCGAACAGAAAACTGCTCCACAGCCATGCGTCAACATTTCCAACTTCCATTAAATATTTTAACTGAGAATATACAGTCTCCTGGTATTTACTGTTGGTATAGCAGCCACTGAAGAAAAAGGACTGATGAAAAGTTATTTTCAGAGCTTTTGAGTCAAATGAGATATAACTTAGCATATCATACCATCTGCCAAGAAAAAAAAATACTAAGAAATCAGAGACTTCTCAGTGTTTTAGTTTTATTTCGCCCCTCCAGAGGTGGTGCTAAAAGCACGGAATAAGCCTTTGCGCAAGCGCAAGACGAGAATGCATACCATCAAAACGGTCTTGTAAATGACACCAGGGACATATATAAGTCAGCGTCACCCTGCAGTCTGTCTCTCAGAACCTTCTCACTCGTTGGTTTGCATGTCATTTGAGTACCACGCTTTTTATGGTTTATTTATTTCCTTTCATTGCTTGTAGCCCGTTGACTGTGTCAGTCAACCCTCTGGTGGCTGCGACGCTTGTGTTGGTTTATCCTAGTTGTGTTTGCGCAACGTTTGCTGTGGCTTTGCTTCACGCGGTGAGTTGCGTTGTTTTATTTGTATGCGATCGCTTTCTGGTGTCATTTTCTTGTGTGATTTTCGCTGTTGTCTGTTGTTTACTACTTCGCTGTTAATACTCTGTTGTGCCTGCCTTTAATGGTGCTCACAACCTGATGTGTGCATGTTTGCCATAAAGTTGTGCATTGTTTTTGCCTGGCTGTGAAGTTTCTGCGGCTGTTTGTGTTGCCTGCTCACCCGCCAGCTTTCTGTCATCCGTCCTCGCCCCATTCAAGCCTGTGCTGCATTGCTTGTGCTTCGCACACAATCTCGGCTGATTGCTATTGTCCATCTTCCGCTGTACCGGCTGCGTTACGTACCTGTTGCGGTTTTTGTGGTGTGTTCCTCTCGCTGATCGGTGGTGTCTCGCCTCTGCCCTCTGCCCTATGTCTCTTGCCTGTCTCCAGTTCGCAGCGGTTGCCTTGACAGCTTTTGTTGCACTGCTCTCGGTTGTATGAAGGGCACTCTGTTGTGCTCCAGTTGCGGCTGTCGCGTTGTGCTGGCAGACTCACGGAGTGGGCGCTGTTTGCATTCCTGAGACTCGGCGCACATTGACACGGCCTCTTCGCCGCAGGTGTGTGGCACTGGTTCTTTGGAGTCCAACAAGGCTACATCTTTTGCCCCTCCTGTTGAGTTGGCAATCTCCTTGCCGCCCATTCGTAGACGAGGCGTGAAATGCTGCTCTGCCAATCTGGCTCCGCCGCTTCCTCCTCTAAGTGAGGTTCCACTGCCGGGCAGCAGTGGGCCTCTGGGTTAGAGACTGAGGTTGCCTTTCTGCGTTCCCAATTGGAAGGGATGTCTGCACTGTTGCAGGAGCACCTCCAGCCTAGTGCCTTGGCTTCCAGTGAGCCGTCCTCTTTTCAAGGCGCTGTTGCACCGAACCTTTACAAGGATGTTGATGCCATTTCTCTGTCTGCTTCAGACTCATGCTTCCGTGAGTCTGAGTTCGGGTCTAGGGACTCCACTATTGGTTCCCCTCCTTCTGAGAGGGGCTCTTCGTTCATCATATTGTTTGATGCGGATTAACTTGTGTTCCTTTTGCGCTCTGCTTTGCGGGAGCTTCAGATGGACGTTCCTTGTCCCCGGGGTCTCTCCGGGGAAATCCATTTTTCTGGGGTGGCCGTCCTTCTGCTGCCTTCACTGTCCCACAGTGTGGGCATTAATTAGATCTCTTGCAGTTCTGTTGAGTCAATACGGGTGCTTTTGCCTGCCTTACTTCTGAAGGGCGTATATTGGCAGCATTGCAGGATGCTGCTGACATTGGGTTAGACCGCATGCCTCTGTTGTGGAGGAGGATGTCGCTTCCTTGCTCTTTTCACCAGATGAGCTCGCTCGGCGTACACGCCGTTGTCCTAACGTACAATGTCGCATGGCGGATTACCTCGTTTCAAGGGCCTATAATGCTTGTGTGCGCCCGGCTCGCATTGGCAACTCTGTCTCACACCTGTTGTTCGCTGCCATGGCTATGGCGTGGAAAGGAGATACTGAGTCGGTTTTGTCGTTTGTTGAGGCATGTCTACATGCTTTTGCCCTTAAGACAATGGACCATGGGTGGTCATGTTCTACTTGGTGTGTTTGCACCGCCTTCTGTGGCTGTCTCAGTCCTTAACTGAGTCCTCCAAACGTACTTTTGGGGACTTCCCTGTATTGCCTGTGACTTTTTTTGGTTTTGGTGCAGTGGAGACACTGGGACGGTCGCTCAGGATCTGTGAGGCCTGTGTGCAGCTCTCTGACCATGACAGAGCTTTGGCCATTTGTGGTCCTCCTCAGTTTTCCGCCTCTGAGCCTCGTATGGGGTCACCCATTCCCTGCGGCTCCCCAGAAGGTATGCTGCTGTGGACACTTCCCCTTCGGTACGCGTGCCTGCGTGTCTGGTTCCTTCACAGCTGACCACCTTTGTTGGGGTGTCACTGGACTGTGTCCCTATGCTGGCCCGCCGTGGATGACGTTTTGCGTGTCCTGGGGGGTTTTCGCCTAAACAGGCGCCTCCCTTTCGGAAACTTTTTAAGTTGACTTCTCTCACCATGGCAGTTCCTCCTCCTACACCTTTTTCACCTACATATGTGGTTGAACGGCCTCCATTTGGATGCTAAGAGACATTGGCACTGATGCCCGCAGGTGTCTCGTCGCTGTCTTCTCGCACTGGCCTCGCCGCGTGCTTTTGTGGCCGCAGGCGTTTGGCTAGGTGTGGTGCCATCTTTCCGGGAAGTGGTATCCACTGATGCCAGTCTCTCTGGCAGTGGGTCCGTTTGGCAGGCTTGGTTCGCTCAGGGGCATTGGTCGTCGGCGGACGACATCAATGTCCTGGAACTTCGGGCTGTGCATCTGGCGCTCATCCACTCCCTTCCATTCCTTCGGGGTCGGCATGTCCTTGTGCGAGTGGACAATATCTCAACAGTTTTCCACATCAATCATCAAGGGGGTACCAGGTCCTTCAGGCTGCTGTTGTTTGCTTGAGCCCTTCTTTAATTGGCTGCCTCCCACTTAGCCAGTCTGCGAGCAGGTAGCGGACTTGTTCTCTCCCAGGGTTCCAACGCCAGGGGAGTGGTGTCTGCACCCGGAGATTGTTTTGCTATATTGGCTTGTTTCGGCTAGGCGAAGATTGACTCTTTGCGATGCAAGAGTCAACTCACTGTCCCCTTTGGTTCCCTATGATGGAGGTCAGCAGTCCACTGGGGCACGATTAGAGGTAAGATTGGGCCTTTATTCCTGTGAAATAATGGAAATAATTAAAGCCTCAGACAATTAAAATTGATTTGAACAGCAGGATATAACTTACATCCTCCTTTTCTCACTCAGCGAAAGAAGACCTCCTTTTTTGTTTTGCTGCAGGTAGAGAAAGGATGCTGCTCTGTGCCTCGTCCTCGTTTTCAAAAGTTGTAGTGGTGGCTTCTCCTCCTTCATCTTCTTCTTCCAGGAGTGTGCGGTCATGTGCATGCACTTCTGGCACCTGTGTCGTTGTCATCATTTTGAGTTTGTTGAAGGTAAGCCACAGGAACAGTGCAACTTTGTGAAACATATGTATTTTGATTTTTTGATCCAAAAGTTTAGAATGCCTGTGGCGCACAAACGCCTGTTGAGGATCATCCGTAGAACTGGGTTGGCAGTGCTTTTTTAGCTTCTCATTCCAGAGGCAAACTAGATTATGTGTGGTATAATTATCTCATTCCAGTTCTCGTTGTGCTGCATAGAAAGGCTCTAGAAAGGAGACCAAAAAAATTCAACAGATCTGGCGCAATGTTTTCCATGCACTCCTCCTCTCCACGTGACTGCAGCTTCTCACACAACTCATGAGCGTCAAGTAAACACTGCTGAATCTGGTTTCACCCATCTGAAACTCTATTTTGACAGCTGTGCTGCCAAACCAGATTGCTTGATGAAGCAACAACACTCTTGGCGGCACTACTGGTATCTCCAATGTCTGGGGCGTTTGTAGACAGTGCCTCCTTGTCCAGCCCATGGCGAAGTACAGTGTTGATCAAATGGTCAAGGCACGAGAGGCGCTTGTAAGGCGCCAAAGCTTTCATGATGTTACTGCCCTGATCTGTAACCCACACTCTTCTGGATAAATGAAGGTTCCAAACAAAATCTTTTCACCAAAAGCCAGACCAGTTCTATTCTCATATTCTTACACGTTTTGGTGTCTTCTGTTGGAAGTACAGCAGTGGTGAGGGTTTTTCCAACCAAGTTGATGTCCATTTCAGTAAAGTGGCAAGTTATTGCAATATAACTCATCTTTCTCTAGTCATCCTTCCGCATATCGGTACTCATGGCGACGTCACAGCCACCGGCCAGAGCTTTCTTGACCTGCTCAATTAACAAGCTCATTTTTACCTCAGCCTTCTCGGTGCACGCCTTTGACACTGTGGTGTAGTGAGGCAGGACCGAGTCGACAGGTACGCGACCAAAAGTTGACCCAACATTGATCAGTTCTTGGGCCAAACTTTTGAAAACTTTCTCCACTAACTACTGAAAATGGTCTATGATCCTGACAGCAAAATTCCACGCACTTGTCTGTGATGGTATGCTTAGCGCGAAGAGGGGTGGTCTTTGGGACAAATGATAGTATAGATGTTTGACGATCATCACTTTGTCGCTTTTGCCAGTACAGCTGTTAAAATGCCTGCTCAGCGACGAGGTTGCCAGTCTTTTTGCTCTCGTATGAAAGCAAAGCGCCACCTTGACTACATTTAGCAAAGCCAACGTAAGTTTGATCTTTGAAACTTTGATCTCAATGTTTTTGAGGCGACATGAAACAACAAAGAAAGCTGATTAAGTTTTTGTTTTGGACCTCAAAACATAGCTGCTGGTTAATGCTAGCTGTTAGCGTGCTACTCTGCTAGCATGCCACTTCCCAGCCAGCATGTCCATGTGGGGCCCATAAGGTTTAAATTTGGGTTGCAGATAAGTCCCAGGTGGGTTTGTCTGCAGTTTCCATGGTGGCCTTACCTGTGTTTGTCCATATGGGTTTCAAATGGGTTCTTAATGGGTTTCAGGTGGGGCCCAACTTGGCGAGTTGCACAGGACCCATGTAGGCTCCATAGCTTAGCCCACATGGGCACAAAGATGGATCAGACTGGAACTTAAATGGGACTCAACTGGGTAACTTATCCAAGATCCATTTGGGCCCCACCTGTGTGACTTTAAGAAGGATCTGGCTGGGCTTTAAATGGGACCCAGAAAGGCTACATGGATTTCAAGTGGGTTTGTCCGCAGTTTTCATGGTGGCCTCACCTGTGTTTGCCCATATGGGTTTCAAGTTGGTTTTGACTGGGTTTCGGGTGGGGCCCATCTTGGTGAGTTGCACAGGACCCATGTAGGCCCCATATCTTTGCCCACATTTGCATCAAGAGGGATCCGACTGGAACTTAAATGGGACCCAATTGGATAATTTATCCAACACCCATTAAGGACCCACCTGTGTGACTTTAAGAAGGATCAGGCTGGGCTTTAGATGGGACCCAGATAGACTACATTATGGGTTTCAAGTGGGTTTGTCCGCAGTTTCCATGGTGGCCTCACCCGGGGTTGCCCAAATGGGTTTCAAGTTTGTTCTGACTGGGTTTCAGGTGGGGCCCATCTTGGTGAGTTGCACAGGAACAATATAAGCCCCATATCTTTGCCCACATGGGAACGAAGAGGTACCCCACGAATCTTACATGGGGCCAGACTGGGTAATTAATCTGGGACCTATTTAAGGCCCATACTTTATCAGTATTTAAAGGTGAACTATGCAAGTCTGGTGACTTTTTCGCTGTTTTGCTAACCCTCTTCCCCCCCACCAACTGGTCATGTTAATTTGTTTTCAACAAAGGTGACAAGAACACAATCCATGGTGTGGTGAATAATATTATTTATCATAAACAATGTTATGATGTGTATATTTGTGTAGTCTTATCTGTCATGAACAAGAGAATATGGGGTTACAGGGCATTCGTGTTGTGATGCCAATGAGAACTGAGTCACAAGCACTGATCCTGCAGGGTTGATTTTCGGCTAAGAGATGCTAGGTGGAAGGCATAGAGCTTCTATTCTCCCCGTAGTTGACCATCACAATTATTCCCAAGATGTTAAAAATAATGCTAATTTAATTATGATGAAGTCAAAAGTCTTGCATATTTCCTCTTTAAGAAAATGCAAAATAGTGCTACAAAAAAACACAATATAAAGATGTTTTCAATGAACATTTAATAAAACATGTTTTTGTTTTAAACATAAAACTTGTGCACTGTACTTCTTTTCAACATAACATAGGATAACCTGGGTGGACATACTAAGTTTTACCTACTGGGACTCTTCCTCTTGGCGGAGTACCCCATCCTCCAACTTTTTTTTAAGCTCTCTCTGAGCTCTTTCTGTTCTGTTTCCACCTCTGTCACGGGCTCCGATGAACCACTTGGAGAGGGCCCTTTCTGCATCCTTCTGTGTAATTCCTTGGGTCAACGAGTTTCTCGTAAGTGCTCCTAAGAATAAATCACAAGAGCCATTTTAATAACTCCAGCCACAGCTTTACATTATGAAATAATCATTGTGACAGAAAAAAAAACAAACAGCCTTTCTTTGTAACCACTGCAATTATTTTTTACTTTTAGAGGAGTACAGTCCAGTTGATTGGCCAACACACGTCTAATCTAAATTTCACTGAGCATGTGCGGGAAAAGCTATTATTAGTGTTACAGCATTAAACAGGTGGGTTCGCATCCTTTTATTATTTCAAGTCTTCCTGAACCAAAATAACAGTTACATGATTTTCAAGTTGTACTTTCTTCACAGAACCTCACTTAGCAAAAAATAAGAACTCCATTCAAACCTTACACTGAGTAGTAGCACCAATTAGCAAAATAAATGTATTACATCTCTTTATCACTTAACTGCTTTTTAAACTTGTCCACAACCATTTTAACCATATTTTTAGAGTTTTGTACATATACACAGCAAATCATGGAATGGAAATTATTTATCAATGCAAAATTAATTGTCACCCGTTTGTATGAAAATTATCTTTAAAAATAACACCTTAAAATATAAATAGTATTTAACATTATCAAAACCTTATAATCAGTTTGATTCTAGAAAGGTATTGGGTACTTTAAAAAACCTAGAAGTGTGTGAAGTTATGAGTGATTAAAAACATTTAGGTACAGGTACATAGGAAGGGGTATCTTGTCTAATTACACAAAGCTTTTAAAAAAATAAATAACATCCAGCACAGAAAAACAAAGTTCATGTGCCACCATGAAGAGAATATGGAAAACCACATTAACTGCACAGCTAACTAAACAGTGGCCTTGGCTTGTTGTTGTTGTGCCCCATTTTTAACCAGTTCAGCCAGCTGTAAGCTGAAACATGCATCTACTTATGTAGATCTGATATTTTGCAAAATTTCAACAGCGACAAAGCTAAAGGTTGTTACATGAGGTAACGTTAACTGAAATTTACCATATATAACATCAAAAAGACGCAACTCTCTGAACTTGTTCTTGCCATGGCGTCCAAAAAGGTTGAACTGGAGTGCCAATTCATTGGACATGAGGAATGCCATCATTCTCTTGGTGGCATCATCCAATGAAGTACCTCCTATTTCTCCCACCATAGCAATCTGAATGTATGCAATGAAATGCACAGGAAAGAAAGAAGAGTAATCAGTTTGCAGCTTAGATTATATTTCAGTTTGAGTTCGAACTTTCAACTTCAGACATGAACTCTGAGTCGCTGAGCTTCTCATTCATGTCCTTTTGGATGGCCTTACATTCACGGAAAAAATACTTTAGCAAATAATAAAAAATGTGAACACTTATTATTGTTATTTACAAGTTCCTTACACATAGCAATGTCTTGGTAAATACACTTGGACAATATTAACATAAATGATCAATTATGCATTATTGATGGCGTGGTCTCATTTGGGAAAGTTGTCAGCTTGTAAACAGAATTTGGTGGACTCTAAAATGTGCCAGTATTGTCTGTTGGTTCAAGTACAACAGGCATACACATAGAAGTTTAAGGAAGCACAATAAAATATGAATCTTTAATGACCTATCGTCATGTTATGCTGTATATTGATATTGTTCTACACAGTATGTTTACCATGGTTCATGATGAAACTGTGCAACAACGTGTCTGGCACTGAAAATGACAATTAGTCTTTTGGCCAATTGTGACATATTTACAGCAATTAACAACAACAACAACAACAAAAGTTGATTTCAGAACAAAATGTGAAATGAAAAGTCATGTCAGTGATGACAGGCAGGAACATTTATTGTGATGCTGACTGAAAATAAAAAGTTTAAGTACATTCACACTACCTTCTATGTTGCTTCTTTGGTACGTCATTGTCTGTTTGGAGATCAGATGTAAACTCTGCCCGTGCTAGCTTACACTGAGCATCTCCATATGTATCTTAAGAAGAAAAAATAAAAACAGAAGAAGCATAGGTTAGTCCAAATCTTATACATCTTAATTTATCCCACACAACCCAAAAATGTTTTTTACCTGCATTTCCAATAACACGCACACTGTACGTCTTCCATGAAGCATCTGGCTGAACTTGCTGCTTAACTCCCTTAGTGATATTGAGACTTAGGCCCAATGGCCAAAAACACTGTCTTGTCCTCATCAGTAAACCAGCATGCTGGGATTATATCCACTAGAACCGTCCCTTCTCATAATTCTTCATCTCTGAACTCCACAATGCTGAAGAGGGACATGCTGCAAGGTTCATTAGATCAATCACCCATTATGTAACTGTGGAAAAGCCACATACCCCTCTTGCATAGGAAGCAGTATGAGTTTTTTTGTTAAGTCAGTCACAGTCACACCATGAAGTTGGTCAGAGAGTTGTTTTACTCTTCTGATCCCCACACAAGATGAATCAATAGGGTAATTATAAAAGCATCCATGTCTCTCATAAAATTGACACACAGTATACATATCCCCTGATAACACCTTTACAACATTCCTAACAACAGCAACTCTGCCCTCAACATCAAAGCAGTTGTTGCCTTGAGAGCATGAAATAATATGTTGTTACGTCCCAGTCTAGGGTCTAGGACATAACATGAGTAATGGGCCCCGCCTTCCCCAACTCCCAAGCAGCCAGCCGATAACCCAAAGGTTTGGAAAACAAAAGATACATTTATTTACATTACAACAGGGTTACTAAAAGAGTGGAGCAATTAACTCAGGGTGAACCAAGGCCAAAACAACAAACAAAACAACCAAAAGACAATAAGCTTACCTCCCTAGCTCCAAAAACAGGAGGAAAGAAAATATACAACAAAAATGGCGGTTCACCCCTACTGCTCGGTTTCAAGACTATTAGTACGAATGCGTGGCTGGTTGGAAGCGAAGGAGGACGAAAGTTGTCTGCCATCTCATCTTAATATATGGCAGGTGTGCGACCTCCAATCAGCAGCAGCCAATCGTGGGCCTTCCTGGAGCCGACCAATTCGTGGACTGCTGGGGCACACCTAAAAAAAAGATGCCAGGAAACAGGGAAAAAGAAACAAAGCAGAGAGCAAGACCCCTGAGTGACTCCACCCGTAACAATGTCCCTCATTTCTATACTTCTTGTATTGTACACAAGCAGGGAACTCTTGGGAGAGTTGGACCATAGAGATGTGGTTGTTGAGGCTTATTCTTCATTTCCTTTCCATTCTCACTGGGGATTTGCTTTTCACCTAAAGTTGTTGAAGAGGATTTTGGGGCCTTCTTACCATCCGCTTTAATGTGCCGAGATATTTTTCAAAAGGGAAACATGAAACACTGTCCAAGGCACCAAACTTTCTTGCATCATCAGCCAGATGTATAAGACTGTGGGTGTTATACACAAGGTGCTCTGGTCCATATATCCTCACAAAGTTTGTCACATAACATTTCAATAATTTGTCTGCGTAGTCACAGTATTCAGAACACAAGGTTGGGCTGAGTAGAATTCTCATTGCTATTGACAGAAGCATAAAGTTCTTATACAGTCGTGTAGGTAATCGTCCTTGAAGAACAGCAGGACCTGTATACAACAAAAATTGTCTGAATTCACTGGCCTTCCACTGACCATATTTCATAAGTGACCGTGGCTTTAGAGAAAAATTCCTTGGGGGATGTTCTCTAATTGATTATAAATGGTTAGAGACAATAGTGATGGTGGTTGCAGAAACCCAACACCTTAAAGGTCCTTTGATCCACAGACTTACAAGTTTTCTAACATTCCCTAAGCAAACTAAATGCATGTAATCGAGTACAAAGCTTGACACCATCCCTATGCCAAGCTCTTGTAGGGGTGACACTCCATGATGATGCTCTTCATCTATCATATCTGCAAACTGTTCATCTGTTCTAAGAGGTGCTTTCATATCAGGAAACACCACTTTATTGTCCATGCGAATCCCCTGCTCTGTACAGCATTCACAGGAGTTGTAACCAGAGGGACCCTTGGTACATTTTAAGAAGGCACGGGCAGGTGCATCACAGATGAAAGCATCTGGCAGAGCAATATTGTAATGCTTTCCATTGTAATGCAAGCCCTCATTTGTTATAACCTTCAGGTCCTGAATGAAGTCCTGAATGTTGAAGTAATTCTTAACAGAATCAGGCTTTGTCAGGCCTGCATACAGACCAATGATGATAACATTCGATCTTGGAAGTTCTTTGATCTTCGCCAAAATAGGCCATAACTCCATTTTTGAGCTTCTGAAGAGCGGTAATCCATCAATATTAACACGGAGAGTAAGAGTGTCTGTTGAAGGATCTGACTCACATAACAGCTGTGAAATAAGTGCATTTGACACTCCGAAATGATAGTAGCTACCATCCCCAATTTCTTTGATATCACAGGTGTTTAAAGTTGACAAAAGAGTCCTTGGATCTCTGGGTAAATCCAGACCGGACTGCACTAAAATATGCAATTTATGAAGCCCATTTATCCAGCCTACATGCCCCCCCATGGCACCCATGTAACTAAAACCAAATGGTTTAGTCTTCCCTATAGATCCATACCATACCCTACATAGCTCACTCACTGTATATTCTACATAGGGCCTGTGCGCACATTACCCAGCTCCCACCCAGATTCATTCAGCGCACATAGCTACTTTATGGAGCCCATTTAGCCAGCCTATGTGGGCGCCTCATATGGCACCCATGTAAGTAAAATCAAAGGAGTTCAACAAAGTTTTCCCAGTTCCATACCACGGCCACTTAGCCCACTTATGTTCCTAATAAGACCAATGTAATCAGCCCACATAGGTTTCCTATGTAGCACCCATATAACCAAAACCAAATGGGTCCCACATAGTCTTCCCCAGTTCCATAACATGCCCACTTATATTCCACATAGGGCCCATGTCCATGTTACCCAGTTACAGCCCAGACTCATTTAGCCCACATATATACTTCATGGGGCCCATTTACCCAGCATATGTGCCCCCCCCCCCCCCCCCCCTCCCCCATATGGCACTCACGTAACTAAAACCAAATGGTGCCCACACAGTCTTACCCAGTTCCATACCATGCCCACTTAGCCCACTTATAGTCCTTATAGGACCAATGGGTTCCCCATGTTGGACCCACGTAACTAAAAAAGAAAGGGGTCCCACATAGTCTTTCCCAGTTCCATAACATGCCTTCTTAGCCCACTTATATTCCACATAGGGCCCATGTACATGTTACCCATTTCCAGCACAGACTCATTTAGCCCACATTTATACTTTACGGGGCCCATTTAGCTAGACTAAGTGGGCTCCCCATATGGTACCCACGTAACTAAAACCAAATGGGGCCCACACAGTCTTCCCAGTTCCATACCACACCCACTTAGCCCACTTATATTCCTTATAGGACCAATGTAGTCAGCCCACATAGGTTCCCTATGTAGCACCCATGTAACTAAAACCAAACGGGTCCCACATAGTCTTTCCCAGTTCCATACCACACCCACTTAGCCCATTTAAATTCCATATAGGGCCCATGTCCATGTTACCCAATTCCAGCCCAGACTCACTTATTCCACATACATACTTCCTGGGGCCCATTTAGCCTGCCTATGTGGGCTTCATATGTGGGGCTCATGTTTCTGAAAAAATATGGGGCCCTGAAAATTTGCCCTGTTTATGCCCATGCCCACTTAGCCCACTTACAACTTATATGGGCCTCATCCAGCCAGCCCACATGGGCTTCACATGTGGGGGCCATTTTGCTGAAACCATGTGGGACCGCCAAAATTTGCCCAGTTCAAGCCCATGCCCACTCAGTACCCACATAGCCCGTATTTAACCCAGGTGGGGCCCACAATAACATGCTGGCTGGGTTCAGAAGGCACGTGGCATTTCAAAATAAAACCATATGTTGTGCTTTGTCAGAGTACAAGGGAAAAACACTACAAACTGTAGTCATGTAATGCCATTTTATTGAAGAAAAAATTGAGAAATACTTTTACATTATAATGGAAAAAAGTGAAGTAAAAATTTAATCAACATTATTTTTTAGCAGTACAAAAGTCATTTTAACCTTTTTGAATATGTGTGGATAATACGAATATGCATCATAGGACGAAGACAGAAAACGTGGCTTTTGATACAGATGTCATACCAATGTAACGCTTTCCAGCGTGACGTCACCACTCACTGTCACACGTGTGATCTGATCCAGGCCCACTCGGTACTTGTAGTCCATTTGGAAGTTGTCGTTGACGCACATGCGGAAAGAGTTCTTGTCGAAGCGGATGCTGATATGAACCATAAGGTAGTGGCCGACTGGGGCAAACACGCTGCAAATGGCAGAGCACGAACTAAACAGTAATGAAGGTAACAGACGACAGAAAAAAACAACTGCAAATACGAAAAAAAAACAACTGCAAATCAAAATGCAAAACCATTAAAAGAAAGACGCTGTAAAAATATCCATCTCAGAACACGTACAAAAAACAGAAACACAGAAAAACAACTGCAAGTATGGCTGTACGTAAGATGTGATTATCATAACGGAAATGCGCCACTCCACTGAGAGACGCCATTGGACCAGAAACATCGTGAGACCAGATTCTCGATGGAAGTGTTTTCATTGACTAGCTCTTGGAGAGAGAAAAGGTACACTTTACTTTGAATCTTTTTAAACACTTCGTTTTCATGGCTTTTCTATCTCTGCTTATAATTAGGTCAGAATTATGCCGATTGTTTGATGTGGCAAACACTGCGCCGAAAGTACCGTTTGACAGTGGATAATGTCATGGCTTTGTAAAAATTCAACTTTCCAATTGCTTCCTTGTACTTGTGTTTTGTTTTCCGTGAATGAACAGTTTGTCTGCGGTCGCTACCATCAAGTGAGAGATGCCATTTAGCCACGAGAGGGCGGCAGAGGAAAGTAGTTAGGAGGAAAGGTGGAGGGGTTGATTTAGAAAAAAATAAGCCTACTAACGTTGCGATTTTGCGAGTTGATATAGACTGTCATTATTATTTTGTTCCCCCCTCCCCGTTTTGCTGGTCCCTGGAGTCCGTTGCCCCCTTAGCATTTACGTATATGGCCTAATGCAGGGTTAGAGCGCACCCCCGCAGTCACACCTGATTCAAATGATTCGCTCATCAACAACCTGATAACGAGCCTGATCATTTGAACCAGGTGCTTTCAAAGTGAGAGACACGTAAATAAAATAAGACAGGCAACAAACTAACACTGTACACATGACGTCTTGTAAATGTATTGAAAATTATTAAATACTAAATGTGAATATGTGGGACAACCGTCGAGAATAAATGCACCTAAGGAACTCAGGTGGAATATGTAGAACATATGTTCATCTAAGACAGTGGACTACAATCACCGGGCCGCGGTCCGTTTGCGGCTGGGCTGCAAAATGAGACCAAAGAAGCATAACATTCAATGTGAAGAACGATTAAAAAATATTTTCTCCTCTTACGCGTGGTAGGACAGTTGAGAAAAAAATCTACAGCTAAGCAGAAAAGAAGCAAGGTAAAAAAAAAAGAAGTGATTTATCACTTTTATTTTGGTCTCAATCCCGCTGTAATTTAAATTGGCATTTATAGATTTTTTTTTTGATCACTTGGGTATGTCACTCCAAAAGGACATTTTAATTTACAGTAAATGTTTACAAGTGGGAGAGAGCAAGCTGCATATGTAAACCTGTCCAATGGGATTTTATTAGGACTGAAGTATGTGTGACGTGATTATAAACTATTTTTTTTTTGTTCCCAACTGGATCTACTTGTGCCTTTTATTTCCAACAAAGTGTGGACTCACAACTTGATCTATCAGCAAGTACAAATATTGAATAATTTCAATTCCTTCTGTTCAATTATTTCACCTGTCTTTATTATTTTAATCTTAATCTTGATATGTCTTAATAAAGCAGTCATTAGAAAATCTAAAGGGCTATTTGTAGTTTTCGTTTTTAATCTCGCCACATCTGAAAAAGTGATCATATAGTTCAATAACAACTGTCATAGAAATTGCTAAAAGGTGACTTTGGCTATATTATCAAGGATTCCTTAAAGGTCAGGCATTTCTGAAAAAAAAGGAATGATTTCATTTATACACACACACACACACACAACACAGAGTGGGTCCCCGGTTTATGAGATTAAGGTGTTCCGCACTTGAGATCATAACATGAATTTGCCGTAAGGTTTGGATTGCCCACCAATGTTGATTAGCTAATGCATGTAAACCCCAGGTCAAAAACATACATGCAGTGATCCCCCCTATTTCACGGTTGATGGGGGGTGTCAACCCCCCGCGAAGTCTGAAACCCGCGAAGTAGGGTATCAGTTCCTAGATTTCTATGTACGAACCAATATAGCCGCAGTAACAATAAACAATCCTTTTTAAAAAAAATTTTTTTTGCCTATTTTATTTCCTTTCTCCTATTATTTAACATTACATTATCCTTACAAACATTATTGTATCTTCATTAAATAAGTAATATTACTTAGTTTGTTGAGAATTTGTTCTCAGGACTGGTTATCTGCACCAAGACTCTGGTGAAAGAGTACGCAAGTCATCACGTTGAACTTCACATTTATTTTGGCTCATGTATGATGTATCATGTAGTATCTGTTGAATAATAAATCAACAACAATCTCAAAGTCAGTAAACTAACATATGAACACTTAATCTATGAATTTACTGTATTTTTAGCCAACATTAGCGGGTTAGCAACAACTAACAACTACTAACTATAAAGTGCAACCTCTACACAAACACATAAACAGAATTTACACTCATTGCTGACTAAACATAGGCAGTTGCGTGCGTTATCAACACAAATGATATTAAACTATAAATATGATCTTACATTGTCATTCACTACGTCACCGTAACCAGCCGAATGACGCACTGAGAAGTAAATCAGGAAACGGAAATGCAACGCGACCCGACAAATTAAAAGCATGCATTTCAAAAAAAGATAAAAAAACATCACAAACTAACGCTTGAAGAATTCTTAACATAGTTATTAACTAATATTACTTCTTATTTGATTAATACAGTACTCTGTATAATGTACTTTTTTGCTTTATTAAATTTTTGTATATTTTTGCACATTTTTTAAATGATTTTTTATTTCGAAATATTTATTTTTCCTGGAAAAAAACGCGAAGTACTGAGACCGCGATATCTGAGACCGCGAAGTAGGAGGGATCACTGTATGTGTGTGTGTGTGTGTATATATATATATATATATATATATATATATATATATATATATATATATACACACGTGGACAAAATTGTTGGTACCCCTCAGTTAAAGAAGGAAAAACCCAAAATTCTCACTGAAATCACATGAAACTTACAAAAGTAACAATAAATAAAAAAAAAAATTGAAAATTAAATAATCAAAATCAGCCATCACTTTTGAATTGCTGATTAACATAATTATTTAAAAAAACAAACTAATGAAACAGGCCTGGACAAAAATGATGGTACCCATAACTTAATATTTTGTTGCACAATCTTTTGAGGCAATCACTGCAATTAAGCGATTTCTGTATTTGTCAATGAGCATTCTGCAGCTGTCAACAGGTATTTTGGCCCACTCCTCATGAGCAAACTGCTCCAGTTGTCTCAGGTTTGATGGGTGTCTTCTCCAAATGGCATGTTTCAGCTCCTTCCACAGATGTTCAATGGGATTCAGATCTGGGCTCATGGAAGGCCACTTTAGAATAGTCCAACGCTTTTCTCTCAGCCATTCTTGGTGTATTTGGCTGTGTGTTTTGCATCGTTGTCCTGTTGGAAGACCCATGACCTGTGACTGAGACCAAGCTTTCTGACACTAGGCACATTTCTCTCCAGAATGCCTTGATAGTCTACAGATTTCATTTTACCTTGCACACATTCAAGACACCCTGTGCCAGATGCAGCAAAGCAGCCCCAAAACATTACTGAGCCTCCTCCATGTTTCACCGTAGGGACAGTGTTCTTTTCTTCGTATAATTGGTTTTTGAGTCTATGAACATAGAGTTGATGTGCCTTACCAAAAAGCTCCAGTTTGGTCTTATCTGTCCAAAGGACATTCTCCCAGTAGCTTTGTGGCTTGTCAACATGCATTTTTGCAAATTCCAGTCTCGCTTTTTTATGATTTTTTTCAGCAGTGGTCGTCTCCCATGAAATCCACTTTGGCTCAAACAACGACGAATGGTGCGATCTGACACTGATTTACCTTGGCCTTGGAGTTCACCTTTAATTTCTTTGGAGGTTGTTCTGGGCTCTTTGGATACAATTTGAACGATCTCTCTTCAATTTGTCATCAATTTTCCTCTTGCGGCCACGTCCAGAGAGGTTGGCTACTGTCCCGTGGGTCTTGAACTTCTGAATAATATGAGCCACTGTTGTCACAGTAACTTCAAGCTGTTTAGAGATAGTCGCATAGCCTTTACCTTTAAGATGTTTGTCTATAATTTTTTTTTCGGATGTCCTGGGACAATTCTCTCCTTCGCTTTCTGTTGTCCATGTTCAGTGTGGTACACACCTTTTCACCAAACAGCAGAGTGACTACTTGTCTCCCTTTAAATAGGGTTTGGAAACACCTGTGATGTCAATTAAAGGACACACATGAGTTAATCATGTCAGTCTGGTCAAATAGTTTTCAATCTTTTATAGAGGTATGTCAGAGAAATCTCAGAAAATAAGACTAGGACAAGCCTAGCTGCTTAAACAGCAAAAAGAGTAACTCAGACCAGCCAAGATTGACTTTTCTATGCCAGGCATAGGGAAAAAAGCTTGGGCAAATGAACTTGTGGGTCTTCCAACGCTAGTTTCACTGCCCAGCCGTCCCCCCCCTGGCTTTTATTGAGCAAAAGCATAGCAGATTACAAGACACAACAAGAGAGCCAGCCGGGCGCCACCGGCAGCTCCCGGCTCACACTTTCGTGCGTCAACAGCTCTATCTAAGGACAGGGTCAAGATGAACTAGGATTGCATAAATGGGTAACAATGAAATAAGCACATAATGATAACAACCTAATATATGATTCCCTTCACAAGGTACCATCATTTTTGTCCAGGCCTGTTTCATTAGTTTGTTTTTTTAAATAATTATGTTAATCAGCAATTCAAAAGTGATGGCAGATTTTGATTATTTAATTTTCAATATTTTTTTATTTGTTGTTACTTTTGTAAGTTTCAAGTGATTTCAGTGAGAATTGTGGGTTTTTCCTTCTTTAACTGAGGGGTACCAACAATTTTGTCCACGTGTGTATATAAACTCCATGACCATAATTTAATTTACGTAAGATATCGATTAAAATTCCTAGACATCAAGGTTACATTTGCCCTTAGGATCTATCTAACAACTTGATACGTTATTTTGGAACCAGCTGGCGAAGGGGCGAAGTCAAGCCCCCATTCACCACATGTTACTGGTGTCACTTTGATAGAGGTCAACGCTTGATGAAATGTCATTCTCCACAGAAACTGGCAGCTATTGCCTCCAGGATATTTAATCCGCTTGGTCAATCAGTAGCCCGCTCATCACTCACAGGACCGGGAAGCCCAGCAGGCACTGTTCAACGAGTTGTTTACAGGAAGGCAGGGACGACCATGTACATCACACTGTAGTCAAGGAAATCAACATGTTTCTTTTTATATAATGGTAATAACAAAACGGAAGCAGTATTGCTCCTTTATGGTAATTGCATTATTCAAGACCTAAAAGTCGAATATAGACTCATTAACCCCAGGGGGAAATTTTGACTCAACTCGGGCTTTTAGATGTTTTTCAAGTGTGATATCAAAGGAAAAGCATATAAGGAAAAACACTAGGAGGCTAAAATATTGCATAGATTGTCAAAACATTCAATATGCTGTCCTGCTTGCAGAGGAGGTGCTTGCAAATGGGAGGTTGAGAGGTACACCCTGCAGATGTGAAATTTGGCTCATTTAGTGCCATTAAAATTTTGAAATTTTGTCAAATTTGGATATATTGAACACAAGGTGTTTTATCATGCATTTCCCGCGATTTTTGCGGTAATCCTTTCAAAAGCAACTCGTAACAGGGTGCCACTACTTAAGTGTTAATGTAAAAGCTTTGGTTTTGTGTGAATATAATGACCTTCAGAAATTGAAAAATTAGAGACAAGCGGCAACATCTATTAAAGTGAATTTTATTTAATGCAAATTCCCTATACAAATTCAAGGGGCTTTAGCTAGTTTAAAAAAACAAAAAAAAAAAAAAACAACAGTTGAACCTCAATTCCAAGCAGTTGTAAACAAGTAAATATGCAAAAAGGCAACAACATTAATACATTCAAAACAAGAAGTTAAAAACAATAATTAAAAAACAAAAACAAAAAAAAAAACACAGAATGATGCTGTAAAACGCATTGTGGCCAACAGAGGTCTTTTTTCCATCTTCCACTCAATTCCAGTGGTACCATTGATGGCACAAGGAGCACTATCTGTGAGGCACAAAAGGGAATTAGAAATTCAGTCGGCCCCCGGTTTACGAACACCCTGTTTTACGAACAATTCGACTTATGAGCGTGGACCACGGGGATTTTTGTCCCCCACATACAAGCAAACCTTTCATATTACGAACAATCCGACATGCCGGCAATTGTGTATGCAAATATATTTTTGCTTAGCAGCGTCAAAATCAGCAGTTGACGCTTGTGACAGTAACGTGAACGCTATTGCTCTTACAACGTCACAGTCACAGTCACTGTCTCAGTCACGGTGTCAGTCACGGAGTCAGTCACGGAGATGCCAATATGTTATTGGTCTATTAAGGTCACTCGGTCTCACTCACGGAGATGCTATTGGCCGGCGTCACTTCCATCACAGAAATGCCGATATGCTATTGGCCGAACGCCTTTATCTAGCTTGATGGCACAGCTGGTCGGGCTGGAAGGAAGGAGAGAAAATGAGTGAAAAACGGAAGGAAGGAATGTTGTGAAGACTTTGCAAACTTTTTCTGTTAGACATAGCTTCTAAAATTGCAAGTAGCGGTAAAGGAAGAAGTAAGAGGATGATGACGATAGAAACGAAGCAGGAGATAATAAAAAAAAAGAGGGAGGCACACGCATAGTTAACCTTGCTCGTGACTATGGACGGAACCGCTCGACAATCTTCTAAGGGCAAGACTTTCCTTGCCGGGGTACGGACCTCGCTCGACAACAAAATGGAGAGGCTTCTTCTATTATGGATTAAAGAGAAGGAAATTGCCGGTGATATGTTTTACCATCTCCGTGACTGACGCCGTGACTGAAACAGTGACTGTGACATTGTAAGAGCAATAGCATATCAGCGTAACTGTGTCAACTTTGCGGGTTGGTCTCTGCTCCCCTCCGCCTCCACCCAGCTCAAGTCACGTCGCTCCAAAGGTAAATGTCATTTTTCCTTTGTATATGTTATTTAATTTAACTGTACAGTAGATTATGTTACTCATTTTTAATATGTGTATAAAGTCGTGATATTTTTACCTAAGGTTTTTGCACGCGTTGCACGCATTCACGAATTAACATAGTTTTGGATTGCCCGTCATATGAGCAGTTCGAGTTACGAGCGTAGCCGCTGAACGAACGGATTAAGTTCGTAACCCGGGGGCCCACTGTATCATTCTTTGGAGCACAACTGGACATTACTGACTTACTTGATGATGACTTACCTGTTTCTTTTCTTTATTACTTTCTTCACTACATTCTACAGTACATATGTTTATCAAATCACTGAAATAAACACGAAACAATTTATTGTAAATGCAGTGTTTTATATGTGTTTTTTATGCATTTATCGGCCATGTGCAGTTTAAGGGTTGCACAGTAATCCCTTGTTTTTCATTGTTAATGGGGACCCCTGATAAGTGAAAAACCGCGAAGTAGCGTCACCAATAATGGAAATTTCATGCATGTGTATGTGGATACCGGAATATTTTAAATCTAAAAAGTATTTATACGTTACATATTTAAGACACACATTACTGCATTACACGTATATATTTAAATTATTTAACTGTATACAGTAACTGTTTTGCTGTCCCTTCCTATCCCTTTGGTTGTCGTCTCACATAGTGCCGCGGTTTTACTAGCGCCGCCCAGAAGTCTAGGTAGAGTGAAGCTTGTGGCCGACCAAACATGATAACAGTCAGGGTTTACAATTGAAATTCCAATTTATTAAAAAAAATCTAGGTAAAGAGGATTACGACGCTCTGCTTCAACGCTCCCTTTACTCCTAGCAGCGTGTAGGAATACATGAAAGAGACCAGCACTCCTTCTCTTGGTTGCATCTACCTAACAAGCGTCTGCGGGTTTCATGAGGAAGACGGGCACCCAATAAAACAAATGATTGGCTCCTGGCACAACCATTGACCAATGAGGACAGGAGTTGGGGTGGGAGTAGATCACAACTAGGATTACAACTAAAAGGAGTGCCTGTCTCCCTCATGAAATTCACGCATGCTTGTTAGGGAGACGCGAAGTGAGACCAAGAGGAGGAGTGTCTGTCTCTCATGAAACTCACAACGGGAAGGGACAACACTACAGTTACAGTACAAGGTTTAATGATTTAGGATTTAAGTAAATATCTGTACTACAGTAGTTCGATTTCCAAGTGCATTTCTAATTAAACCTTCACAGCGCACCTCTCCGCAACATAGCTTTTTTTCATTTTTTTATGAAAAAGAATCTGTGACGCACTGAGCACGCAATAGGGAAGAGGCAAAATAGTGAGGTATCACTGTAATGCCTTGCTTGTCCACATTAAACTGCACGGAACATGTTTTGAGGAGGAGGTCAGGAACCCAAATACTGAATACTGTGCATGTTCATGTAAGACGTGCTTTGCAAACAAGAGCACCACAACATGTGTTGTCATGCTGCACTAGATGGCTAATAGTTGTGCACATCCATCTTGAAATATCATGTCCCCTTTACTGCATAAAGGCTCTGAAAAATTCTATAATTTCATATATCTTGGGTTAAACTAAAAATGCATTCACCTGAAGAGGCCTTGATCAATCTTTATTTAGGGCTTTTATCTTCAATTACAACCGTCTGTCTCTTTTGGGTACATAACTTTGACAGACACCAATAGTCAAAACCAAACTTCAATAATTCAATGATTTTTTTTTTTTTTTTTACTGCATGACAACTTACCACAAGTATCTTGTGGTTGTTGTCACCCTGCCCTGAGCAGGATGATATGGAGTAGTGGATCTAACTAAAAGGGTTTAACCCACTTCATTCATCTGAACTAATATAGTTAGTAGTAATAAATTGAAGTGTTCATTACCTCCTTGAGCCCCTTGGAGTGCATTTTTTATTCACCAACATATTCAATTTGACAAGTGCATTTGTTACTTTTCAGCTATACTGAAGTTTACAGAATAAAAATTGCGAATTGCACGCCTCCTAATAAAAACCTGGGTCAATTTCCCCCTAACAAATCTTTAGTCACAAACTCTTTGATGATGGATTACGTGAGTCTATTTTCAAAATGATTACTTTTTTAAAATATATTATTCAGTGCCATGGATGAGAATTCTCACCGTTTAAAATAGAACAATTACAATTAAAATTCTGGTCAGATAAGTTTTTTTTTTTTTTTTTTTTTTTTTTTATGAAGAGCTGACACCCTTGACTAATGCTTACCCAACATAAACCAATTGGATGGCAGTGTTTTCACACAGCTAGTACCTACATCAATTCTAACTGAAGAATGGAAGTCAATCTTTCATATGGCAGGACCCATTTTTTTTTTTTTTTTTTAACAGAGACATAGCATACATTATTCTGTTAGCCTTGAAAGGTGAGTGAAAATGCTAAATATACTGGCCCACCTGATTTAAACAATTAGATCACTAACAAGATCTGATGGAGCTTGAAAATAATCCTAATCATTTGAATCAGGTGTTTTTGAAAGAGAAACATTTAGGACACTGGCCCTCGAGAGCTGGGATTGCCCACCCCTGCTATTCCAATAACGCTTGGCACTTAAATAGTTAAATTGGTTGAATTAATTGCTTTATTGAAGAGTCATGAATACATTTACAATTTAATATAAAATAAAAGGAAATTAACAAAAAAATATATTTTTTATTAATAACCCACATTATTTCACAGACCCCCTGCAGTCAGCCCAAGAACCCTGGGGGTTGCGCACCCCGCTTTGAGAACCACTGAGTTATAGGACATCCATGTGAGTGCCACCTATAAAACTGCAAATCAGTGTGAAAAAAAATCTTGTTAGTTTGATTTTGTCCACCTGTCTGGTGATACTTTGTCCAGTTTTGCTCCCGGTTTGGTCCTGGCACATTTCCTTGTTAAAACTTCCTTTTTTGAGCCACATATTTCTGTTTTCCTGCATTTTTTAGGTCCTCTTCCTTCTTCCTCCCTATTCACCATGCCCAGACGTGACACTTACATTATACAAGCTGTCATTTGTAATTTAGCATACAAAATTTTTAAAGCTAAACATCATGGACAAATAATTTGAAATTATTTTTACTTATTGTTTTGGCACATAGAATGATACATTTTACTTGCTGATGGCCTCAGTGTGAAATGCACGGGCCGCCACTGGGAGATTCGGGGCGGACTATGTCATACGTTATGATATGCTGGCGCTTTCCACAGTGGATTCACCAGCATTAGAAAACCTTGTCAGCAAGTTCCCTGTCGCAACTAGCAATAATGACATGGTAGTCTATGAATAATTGTGGCCAATGTGTATCAAAATGAAGCATACAAAAACTAATGTTAAACTGTACGTTAAACACAATAACAATGATGTAGGCTAGCCGCTAACATTAGCCCCAGTGAAAACATCTGTTTTTGAAACGTTTGTCTCTAACCTAGCTGACTAATATATATATGCTGGAAGCATAAACAATGCATCATTATGCTGTGAAGCTAAGTCATGAGGGATTTTAAAAATGTCTTTAAATGTCTCACATCTTACATACAGTAATTTTGTAGTGTAACTAATTACTTTGAAATAACAGTAATAAGTATTAAATAATGCATTACAGTTTTGAAGTAACTTCCCCAACACTGCTTAACATACATGAGAACTCTCTGTGTAAGTAGAATGAGATGATCCTGACAGATAAGAGAGTTCAAAACACACAAACTGTGCACTTTTTTCCTCCCTTCTTGTTGTTATAAATTCTACCCTGCTGACAGATGCGCAAGTTGAACAGAGAAATGTTTAGGGCAGGCTTTCATCTTGAAGAGTGGGAGTAACAATCTTATCTCTTGCTAGTTCCTTCACACTTTTTTTACAGAGCACCAATCGGATCCGTTGTCTAACAGAAGGACGACGTAAAATCCAAGACAATGTAAAGTAGCAACAAAAGACACACACACAGAATAGTTACTCGAAAATGCAACTAAGTAGCAACAGAAGAATGCAGAAGATATTTTCTCAGAGAAAACGACAGAGTACAAGTTTCAAACAAAACAGCAACACAAGCAAGACTTGGATCAATGAAACGAGGAGTATCAAGTAATTAGGCAAAAAAGAGATGTTTTCCTGTTATAGTCATTTCTTAATGATGGAAAACATTCCTTTAACCCCTGAGTGTCCCGGGATTTTTCACTAACTTGGCTTTATTATCACCCAGCTTGGGGTGACCTTGAAAGGGTCAGAACATTGTCAAATATAAATATATATTTACTTTCAACCTCTGAAAATATTCAGTGGCATCAGCCCCTTTCACGTACCAAAATTATAAAATTGTGATAATAGCAATAGTAACTACACTGTATATTTATATGTTTATGAAATTGAATTATGAGTATTCATTATGTCTTAGTGTTATGACTTTTGAAGACTTTTGCATTATGCGAGTCCAGGCTAAGCCAATCCTTGTCGTCATTGAAAGGCTTGCAAATGTCATAAGTTGACCACTTGCGCCACCCAATGGTTTTGGGATCTCAACACAAAAAATTCTATTGCACCCTGCTGCGAGTTGCCGTTGAAAGCATTACTTCAAAAATGCATGATAAAACGTCAAGTTTTCAATATGTCAAAAATTGACAATAGTTTCAATTTTTAATGGCAGTAAATGAGCCTGACATGGGTTAGATGTGACATCTACGAGGCGCACCTCTCGACCTCCCGTTTGCAAGCATTTAGACGGCAGTCGTCATGCTTTGACAATCAATGCAATATTTTAGCCTCCTAGTGGTTTTTTTTTAATGCTTATGCTTTCCCCTTGATATCACACATCAAAAAGCCAGAGTTGGGTCAAAATTTCCCAAAGGGCCTAAAACCATGTTTGCATGTTTCAGTTGATGCGAGGCTTAACCTCCTACGTAAGTAACGCTTAGGGCCACAAACCACAATATCAATGGCCCAATCAAAAGATGGCTACATTTGGCTCCTGATAGAGATGATGGCTGGAAGGAGAAAGGAGAAAATGAGGAAAAAGGGCATGAAGAGCACAGTTTCCGGTTCCGGGGCCGTTTTGCTGCTGTCGCTGTTTTAGCCTTAGCTGGAGAGACGAACAATATTTTTCTTCTTCTATTTTTCTATTTTACCACCACCCGTCGGACCTGTGTTCCGTGTTTTTTTTTTTCTTCATTTTTGAGGACTGTTTCCATTCTTGGATAGCTAGTGATTCGCTGATTCTCTGAACAGCTCCTAGCTCCGTTCGTCCTCGTTCTCATGCAGCTCTGCTAGCGTAAGTAATCGCTCGGCTGTACTAAGGAAAGCATGGCTTTGTGCACCTCCACCGCATCTGTCACTTGCGACACCTGCGTTATTCTCATGGAGAGGCTTTCTCTCCTAGAGGGCCGTGTCCGTCAGCTAGAGCAGAGTAGTCTGATAATCGTAGATCAGACGGACACATCTGATTGTGACAGTGTGGGTCGTAGCCCCCCCGCAATGGCGCTAGCGTCGGCTAGTGCGGGTCGTAGCCTACTCGCTAGTCCGGCTAGCATTAGCCCTAAGAAGCCTGCTAGCCACGGTGAGCCTGCTCGGACGCATAATCGAATTAGCCCCCTTGCTAGGCAAACTCCATTTTAGTCTACTGGCTCCCGCACATTAGTTATAGGGGACTCCTTCACCCGTAACATCAAGCTTAAAACGCCAGCCACCGTAATGTGGATTCCTGGGGCCATAGCACCCGACATTGAAGCTAAACTTAGGGAGCTGACACGCAAGAGGCCCAGACACCAGTTTAGTGCAAACAACACTAGTTACTCGGACATAGTGAAACATGTCGGCTTAATGATACTAGAATGAGGCAGTCTGAGATTACAAAGAAGAAGATAGCTAGGACTTGTAATCTCGCTAGAAAGATGAGTCGGCATCGAGTTATTGTCTCTGGCCCTCTGCCTGCGAGAGGCAATGATGAGAGGTTTAACAGATTATTCTCGCTTAACCGGTGGATGGCTAGTTTCTGTAGAGAGCAGGGTTACCAGTTTGTAGATAATTGGCCCTCTTTCTGGGGCCGGCCCGACCTGCTAAAGATGGATGGCCTTCACCCTAACTGGGAAGGCGCCATCACTCTAGAAACATAGATTACTGTTTGAGCCTTCCATGACTTCTCACATTAGAGCATGTCGGGTCGCAGGCGGGTAGCAAGCCTGCTAGAACGGGTGTGGAGTCGTTAAGGCTAAAGTTAACCGGCACTAGGCTGGACTGCTACAACACACATATCATATTTAGTCTAGGTCACTGCAATCCACACACTGTTTCAATACCTAATGCTGAATGCCCTAATGATAAGATTTCTGCTGAGGTGGTGTTGATTAAGGAAAATAGCCCTGCCTCCCTAATCGGTAAGACTAGTGACTTAGTACCAGGCGGAATATTAATATTAATATGCGCGCTGTAGCCGTCAACAATCGAATTCCTACTTTACTAACATTGCGACGAGGTTTTAATAACTCAAAATACAAAGCAAGCCCCAGCCATAAAAATCTTGTTGGTATAGTACTAGCAACACGAGGACTCAGAATAGTCCAGGAAAAATTTCCCAGTTTAAATTCGGCTTCATAAAGATTAGGTCACTCCCCTCAAAAGCCCTCCTTGTAAATGATCTTATTAGAGGTGACAATCTTAAAGTGCTTGGTCTCTGCGAAACCTGGCTAAAACCAAATGAATTCTTATCATTAAATGAGGCCTCACCCCCAAACTTTGTGGGCTCACATGTTGCCCGTCCTTGTAAAAAAAAAAAGGGGGGGTGTTGCCCTAATTTCAGAATCTGATCTTAAACTTAGCACGAGCACTAATCACACCAAGACATTTGAGGCTCTCGTTATGCGATCATGCACCTCATCACCATTCTATGTGGTAGTTATTTACCGTCCTCCCGGTCCATACTCTGGATTCTTAGATGAATTCCCTGAACTTATGACTGACTAAATAACTCACACAGATAATATATTAATTATGGGTGACTTCAATATTCATATAAACTCCCCATTGGAGCCACTTACTGTAGCTTTTCAAGCAATAATCGATGCATTTGGTTTTACACAAATAATAAAAGCAGCGACACACTGAAATGGTAATATCTTAGATCTAGTGCTAACCCATGGCCTAACTGCCTCAAATGTCACAATTTTGCCGCATACTTACGCTAAGTCTGATCATTATCTTATAACATTTGAAGTCCTAGCTCAGTGTGGTCTTATTGTCCACAACCAAGGCTTTAAGAGCCGTGATATTAACTCATCAACCACTGCTGCACTTTCTGAATTACTGCCTTCCGCAACAGCTGCCTTTCCGTCTTTCACTGGTTCAGTCGATAAACTCGCGAATGATTTTAATACGGTTCTTTTAAATTCCCTAAACTCTATTGCGCCGCTGAAACTTAAAACTCGTCCAAAGCGGCACACTCCGTGGTTTACGGATGAAACGCGTACGTGTACATTTTTAAGTAGACAACTTGAGCGTAAACGGCAAACAACTAAACTTGAGGTTTTCCGTCAGGCCTGGTGCGATAGCTTGCTGAAATATAAAGAGGCCTTTAGGTTAGCAAAAACAAATTACTTTTCCAAAATGATTAGTATTAATAAAAACAACCCAAAATATTTGACACGGTAGCACAGCTAACGCAACAGCAGCAGATTAATCATAGTTCCCTCCATTCAGCACACGATTTAATGCAATTCTTTACTCAGCGGATTTAGCTAACAAGGGACGAAATAAAAAAGGCAGCGCCACTTACCCCCTCGGCTGTGATTGTTTATGCTAGTTCGGACAATCAGGTTCAAGAAAGTCTGGTTACCCTGTCCCAGTTTGATTTAGTATCCCTGGAGTGTCTTACACACCTGGTTAATGCAGCAAAGCTGACGTCCTGCATGCTCGACCCGCTTCCTTACTGTTCAACATCTACATGATTCCTCTCAGCGATATTATACGTAAACATGCTATTAGTTTTCATTGCTATGCTGATGACACCCAACTCTATATGCCCTTAGAAATAACGGATCCGTGCAAGTGCAGTAAACTGGAGGCTTGCCTTGCCGAGATTAAACAATGGATGTCTTCCAATTTTCTGCTTCTCAACCCTAATAAAACTGAGATGTTATTTATTGGCCCTGCTCATCATCAGCACTTGCTTAAGAATACCACGCTGAACCTAAATAACTGTATTATTTCCCAAAGTAGTTCTGCAAAAAATCTCGGCGTGATATTTGGCTCAACTCTCTCCTATCGAACACATATTAACAACATGACAAGACCGGCGTTTTTTTCACCTCCGAAATATAGCTAAAATTCGCCCTATTCCTTCTCTTAGCGATGCAGAAACATTAATTCATGCATTTGTTACGTCGCGCCTAGACTATTGTAACGTCTTGTTTTCTGGACTTCCCATGTCCTACATTAAAAGCCTGCAGTCTGTACAGAATGCAGCAGCGAGACTATTGACAAGGACGAGAAGGTTCGATTATATTACTCCGATTCTAGCTGACCTGCATTGGCTTCCAATACACGTGAGATGTGATTTTAAAGTGCTGTTAATTACTTATAAAATTTCACACGGTTTAGCTCCTTCCTATCTCGTCGACTTAGTATCACCATATGTTCCGTCCCAACAACTTCAATCACAAAATGCCGGTTTGCTATCGACCCCACGGGCTAAAAAGAAGTCCGCGGGATCAAGGGCATTTTCCATTCACGCGCCAGTACTATGGAATGCCCTACCTATGGAAGTTCGCGCAGCCACCTCAGTAGAAATCTTTAAATCCCGACTAAAAACAAACTTATATTCAAAAGCATTTAGTTAATTTAGCCTGTCTGCAGGTTTCTTCTTTTTTCTTTTTTCCTGCCCCCCTCTTCGGGCTGGGAGAGGTGGCTCGCTAGATGGTGAGGGTTGACTTGACCGCCTCCATTGGGTGCTGCGCTGATCGACCATCGCGGGTTAGGAGATCGACCGTCTGCGGTCCACCTGGTTGGAATGTGGGATGGTTCCTGCCCAATGGCTTTGCCTGCTGTCAAGACATCACTGCACTATATAGCACAATATGTTTTCTGTAATTTATATTGATGTGTATATGTCTGTATTTGGTACATGCAGCATCCACTTCAACCTGTGGGCCTGGAAGGGGGCTCCTCCCACCTGTGGTCCCTTCTGGAGGTTTCTGATTTTCCCCTTATTGGGATTTTTGTTTTTCCTTCCCCTTCTGGGAGCTCTGACAGGGGATGCTGTTGTGTACCTCACACTGAAAAGATGTCTCTGTACGACTTCTTTTTTCGAAAGAGGTCTCCACATGACCTCTTTTCATCTGTGAATCCCTTTGAGACTTCAGTGATTCAGGGCTATACAAATAAAATTTGATTGATTGATTGATTGATTGAATTTGATGGATGGGTAAAGGCTGTTCAAGAACATACTGTATCCGTGTTTGGACTCAAGTGTTCTGAAATATGCAGTCTTGGTTAACACAGTGGTTTTCAAAGTGGGATCCATGGACCACCGGGGGTCCGTGAAATAATTTGGGTTATTAACCAAAAATATATATTCGTGTTAATTTCATTTTATATTAAAATGTGAAATTATTCATGACTCTTCATTACATCAATCAATTCAACCAGTTTAATCTGTTTAGAAAAATGTAATAGTTTTGAAATTTGTTTAGAAATGTGTTTTGTGACTGCAATTGCTTGCTAACAAGGTGATGAAGCCAGCAAAGCTTAATTTGGCATATTATTTTCTAATGCTGTTTTGACAAAATAATTGGCAGCAACCTGTTTGGGGGCAAATTGACCCAGTTAGTTTATAAGGAGGCGTGCAATTAGCAATTTTTACTTTCTAAACTTCAGTATAGCTGAAATATAACAAATATAGTTGTCAATTTGAATCTGTTGGTGTTTGGCTTAGATGCTTTATTTTGTTTCCGTAAACATTTGCAATGTGGGTCCTTGGCAAATTTGCTTTCCGAAAGGGGTCACTGACTCCAAAAGTTTGAGAACTTCTAAATTGACGGACCGAGGGCTCAAAATCTGCAATATCCTGCTTTAGAGACAAGAGAATTTGCGGGTTTCCATTGTGCAAACTGACACTGTTAAATTGTTGTATCCTTGTGAAGTACCATGTTTTAAAATGTTCGGACATTCATATGTTTTAGGATTGTTTGCAAGCTCCTGCAGAGCGTGCGAATAAACTAATCATTTGAATCAGGTATGTCGGGAGAGAAAACTGTAAAACATGCAGGATACCGACCCTCGAGGACCTACCTATGCTAGTGAGTCCTCTCTGGGCACACAAGTCTCCTCCCACATTCCAGAACTATGCATGGTAGGTATACTGGACACGCCTAATTGCCCTTAGGTGTGATTGTGTGTGTGAGTGGATGTGTGCCCTGCGATTGGCTGTCAACCAGTAAAGAGTGTTTCTCGCCTACTGTCCCAAGACGGCTATATATATATATATATATATATATATATATGTATATATATATATATATATATATATATATATATATATACCCTTTGAACGCAATACATAAAACAAAATATTTATTTCAGATGCGAATGCGGACCTTGGACCGGTGGTTGGATTACCATATTCTCGTGAATTAATCGCCGGCAGCGTTCAATTCCTCAACAGGTTCAGGTCTCACTCTCGATTCTTAATTTATATCCTTTTTTTTTCCCCGTTGTATGTTTACACTTCTTTGCAGATGTTGTAAATGAGATGCTTTGTTCCACAATTGATGAACAGAACATTTATGCAGTTAGTTCCACGTGGCTTGTAACAAACCTGCAGTCAGGAAAAATAAGATTACAGTACTGGAATGACATTTCTGAACCACCCATTTCAACTGTCCATTCAATTCCCACACCGATTCTCACAACTTCCATCATACCTGTGCTTCAGCAGTTTCACTGGCTGCCTATTTTATATCTCATTTCATACAAGATCCTTACTTTCAAAGCCATCAAAAACCTGGCCCTCCTCAGTAGCTTACGAATCTCATACACATAATTGCAGCTCCAGGTTGCTTAGGTCGTCCTCCTCTGTTAATGTTCTATCACCAAAGCCTCTACCCGTTGGTTTGAATTACTTTGATCTCCAATATTGTTTGAGACTCAGTCCTTTAGTGTTCTAGCATTGTATTTTTTAACTGCATGATGTTCTTTTAAGGTGACCGAGTTAAATGAAAGGTGCAGCTTAAAACAGAATCATAATTACAACTTGTGACGTGTTGTTTTGATGAGGCAATAATGAAAGCCTACGCATATACCTCAAGAGAAAAATGGAACGTGTAATATATATTTAAATGCTATATAAGGTCCTAGGGCTTGTCACATGACTGTATGTTAATGTGACCTACTTTTCTGCTATAGTGACAAAAAATATGTACATGCAAGGTATCGTTTTATCATCCTTCATGTAATAAGGAGTAAGCACACTCAAACATCGCTATATTAGCAGCAATACAAAACACCTGCATCATATAAAGCAAAATGAAGATTAGATTCAAGTTCTTCCCGCCAGGTTCTTCTGAGAGGGGTAAAACTAGTGGAGGGGAAACGTGGGACTTCATGATAGAAGGAGACGTGTTGAGACTGAAATGAGCAAATAATACAGAAAATAAATGAGTAATATTGCATATTAAAGTAACTAGTTGACAATGGAAAAACGGCGTCGACTAATTTATATTAATTAGGTTGATGACGTCAACTATTCATGACAGCCATACTGTAAACCTATGTGTGTACGCTGCAGGGCGATCACCAACCTTTTTGAAACCGAGAGCTACTTTGGGACAGAGTACTACAAAGGACTACCAGTTTTTTCTGCTAAATAAATTAATGCTGGTTGAACAATATCAACAACAGTTTCACAAGTTTCATTATGAAACCATGAGCCAAAATTACATTTTTTAAAGTTTAAATAGTTGTGCCCTCTGTTGACCATTTCTGGAATTACATCAATAGTTGTCTGACTGAAAAAATGACTCATAAATATTTTAATATTTCCTTCAGCAAAACAAAAACACTTCACACAGTCAAATACGTTCATTTAATTTAAAGACTGATATTTAATTGAAGGTACATGAGAGCCACGTTGACACTTATCTCCAGGAGCAGTATTCTCTGACACGTATGAGCATGAACATAAACCCCAGACACACTGGATGTCGCTTAGTCCAGTCCTCTGTGCGTGTGTACTCCAGTCCGGCCTACATTTGGCTCAGAAAATGAGCCCGACCGTTATCTTCAACGCGACGGGTAAGGATCTCGCAGCCCGTGTCTGTGACCAGAAGGGTGTGCTCAAACTGAGCAGAGCGCTTCCCGTCCCTGGTAACCGCTGTCCAGCCGTCGGGCCAGGTCTCGTCTTGCCAGCCGCCTAACAAAAGGTTAAACAAATCACGAGTCTGGTATGGAATACACGTGTCCGCATGTCGACATTCGAAAAAGGTAAATGTAATGCTGGATGATCTGGCATTTGGCTTTTTAATCATATCGCATCGTTCCTAAAGTGGAAGAGTATAAAAGGCTAGGAAAATCTCATAGAAATTACATCACAAAAAGCACCCAGGGAGTAATTACAATGAGGTTGAATGAGGACTCGTTTTGGATATATTCAATGGAACAGTTCAAAGTCACAAGTATTTCTCTGAGTACAAGTTGACCTTGCTGACCCCCCCACCATTTTTTTTTTTACTTTAATTTGGGCAATTTTACAAAAATGGAAGAATAAGTCTATCCGAGACTTTAGCGGTTACATAGAGAAGGGTTGTGTCCACCCATTCAATCTCCAGGCATCCTTCGTTCTCGTCATTTGTTCCAACAGCCTTGTTACTCTTCCAGGGGTACTCTTCCAGGGGTAGTCGTCTTCTGACCCGTTCAACTTGTTTGAAATGGGAGGTCTTCAGAGATAATTTGCTGATCATCTTATTTGTGATGTTCTTTACCCAAGCGACTGCTGTTGTGAGATCAGAGCGTGGAACGTAGCCCTTTGCTGTTTCTCGCGCGCCAGGCAGTCTTTTCCTTTCCATAATGTGTCAAAGTCTGCCGAAAAAATGATCCACGCAGCCTCTTTGTTGTTAACAGAGGCAATTAGGTGGCGCTTGACCAAAATGGTCTGGTTTAATTTATGCAGTCAAAAGTCCACACCAACAAAATGGGGGTTGACATTGAGGGAAAAAAACTCTTTGACTTGTACTCTGAGGAATATGGTAGATTATTTAGAAAAACTGCCAACAGTTAATATGCAGTTGAGAATGGTTGGCATATATGTGTCATTCACATGATTAGCAGCCTGTTCAAGTTGCACCCTGCCTCTTGCCCCAACTGTCAGCTGAAAAAGCCTCCAGCCCTATGAGGATCAACGGTACAGAAAAAAGATAGATGAATGGTTCAAAATTATAGCGTACTGAAAACAGGACAGATGTGGACCAAATCTGATATTCAACACATTATGTATTCATTTTTTGTATGATCGCAAGAAATTACAGTTATGTTATTCTCACCTTCACATATCATGGGTTCAATGGTAAACACATGACCCGGCTTCATAACACCAACTGCTTTGTTTTCTGGGGAGGAAAATAAAAAAGAAGAAAAAAGAATGCAGAAATCAGATACACAAATGAAGGTGAATATGAAAACTGTATTGCCATTTTCTTAGTTGTCAAAACCACTTACTGGCATAATGTGGCACATTTGGAGCAGTGTGGAAAAGCCTGTGGATGCCGTGGCCGCAGTAGCTCCGCACCACAGAGAAGCCATTGGCCTGAGCGTGCTTCTGAATTATGTTACCGAGTTCTCTGTAGCGGACCCCGGGCTTCACTGCAAGAACAATGTTAGCAACAACAATAGTGACATCAGATTGGCTGTGTTATAACCCATCACATACGAGACATTTTTAAGTGCAGTCATATGAAAAAAAACACAATCAGCGGGAAGTTCCTTGCCCTGGATCAGTGCTTCTCTTTCGTGGTTAGGCTCATAAGGCGAATTCACCGTATGGCGGGCAATCCAAACCTATGTTAAATAGCTAATACGTTTACAACCCCAAGTAAAATCAAAATTGTACATACGTATTAAAAATGGGTACCAAAATAGTATAGTATATATAATATACATGTATACAATCAGAAAACATCATAAATAAAAAATATGGAAAGAATTTTATAACATTTACATTTACCTTTGAGTGGCGCCTGTTATACCCATATTCCCTAGTAAGGGTGGCTTCGTATTTCTTGTATATCTCTAGCTTCGTTTCCATATAAATCATCTTTTTCCTTTCTCTTTAACATTACTAGCAATCTTGGGACCCACGGCTAACCCTTTCAACTTTGAATTAAGCAGTAAAATGCACTATAAATACGGTTTTGTAACCACTCATATTGAAACAAAGCGTTACCATTCTGCCATTTTGAAACGAGTGAGGCCAACCAATAGCAGACCAGCATCTCCGTCATGTGACGGCAAATAAGTGCAATTACCTAAAAAAGCCTGCAGATGGAGGAAAAAACGAAAAAACTCTATACTATATTATATATATATATATATATATATATATATATATATATATATATATATATATATATATATATATATATATATATATACACACTATACTATATATATATATATATACACACACACATATATACATATATATATATGTTGATGATAGAGATATATATACATATATATGTAGAATATATATATATATATATATATATATATATATATATATATATATATATATATATATACGCACATTATATATGTATATATATATATACATATATACACATATATATATATACATATATATATTATATATACATATACATATACATATATATATATACATTTACAAATATATATATATATACACATATACATATACATATATATATATATACATATAAACATATATACATATATATATATATATATATATATATATATAAACATATACATATATACACAAACATACATATATACACAAACATATATGCACACACATATACACACACACACACACATATATATATATATATATATATATATATATATATATACACATATATACACACACATATATATATACACACATATATATATATACACACACACACACGTATATGTATATATATATATATATATATATATATATATATATATATATATATATATATATGCCATTGCAAAGGCGTACCGGCTGTTGGGGCAGATAAGGAACTTTCTTGAAAAGAGATGTGACGATTTTGATCCGCATGCTTTGAATCGTGTAGAAAATATGATTGGTTCCGTTGTCGAGAGACATACCGTGCAACCTCGTATTGACAGTTACTTTCTCCGCGCTGATGACATGCACTGATCATGTTTTATTATGATCATATATTCATTAACTATTGTTGAATAATAAGATACAGTATTTGTTCAATGTAAAATGTTTTTACATTAGTTTTACCGCATTAGATTTTAGTGTTTAAACAACTTAAGTTGTTTAATGTACATTTATTTACATATTTATTTTTAAAAAAACGTATATAAAATTATTTACATATTTATTAAAAAATTATTCACATATTTCATCAATGAATTCTGAACATTTTAGGAAAACCTCTATAAAGTGAATCTCTCTTCATAGTGAACTTCTCTCCTCGGACCCTTGAAGTTCACTATGTAGAGGTTCGACTTTATATATATATATATATATATACACACATACACATACACACACACACACACACACACACACACATTCTCCCAGGGCTGTTTTGTTTAAAAAAAAAAATATTTTGTTTTGTTGTTTTGACGGGAATATGCATTGCATGAAATAAAGCACTTCCCTGCAGCAAAATTAAAGCTTTCTTGAAAGTTCTTGAATCGAAGCCTTTTGTCAACAGTCCTACAATGTTGTTTTTAAAATGATTGTGCTGCACACCGATTCAAAAGCAATGTCTGATTCAAACGTTTGTCAGTACATTTATTATTACATTTGTTGATGTCCACGGTGTGGCTGCAGCAGATGGGTACCAAAAATTTGTCCAGGTTGTTTTTTGACACCCTGCAAGCACACATGCACACACACCTGCATTCAGTCACGTACATTCATGCAAGCATACAAATCGCTAGGGCAACAGCAAGATCCATCTTTCGCTCCATTCATCCATTTTCTTAGACTTAACCATATATTCTCACTCGGAAAGAAAAACATTCTATCCGTTGGCTAATAGTCATCAGAAAAAAAGAAAGCGAAAGATCCCATCTCTTACCAGAGTCAATAGCTTGCATAAGGCATTCATATGTAGTCTGAACAAGTTTCTTTGCTCCCTCATCCACCTCTCCAACATAAAAGGTCTCATTGAGGTCACCATGGAAACCATTGTGGTAGACTGTGATGTCCACTGTGAGAGAAGAGAGACCGTTAACAGTGATTGAACTGACACAAAATCTATTTTGTCATGTAGCAAAGAAGCAGAAGGACCAAGTGGTCGTTAGTGGGTACAACAGACACCTGTTTTCCACTCCGGTGAAGTTGGAATCAGGAGTGGGAGAAATTTTCGAGAACTAGAGGGCGTGCAAGAAGCACCACCGTGAGAAGTTAATGACATCATTTGTCTTGTGGGATCATGCTGATCACTTGAAGGTAAGTCCATCAGACAACGAGGGGAAGTGGGATACAAGACATTGGTTGAGTAAGAGAATTCAGAGAGAGGCTCAAATTGGACCCTTGCTGACATTTCAACATTCAATTAATGTCATTTGTCATATAGAGTGAACACAAATCAAAGTTAAGAAGAAATCATTTCGACAAAAAGGAGAGAAGGAAAATGTTCCCCCCAAAATGGATTGTGATCGTTTCTAGACACATAGAGCTGGATTTGGCACAGATGGCCTGTATAAGGCAAAGGAAAATAATTATATATTATTGCGAAATTGATCGCAGGAGATATGAAACTGAGAAATGTATAAAGGTGAGTACGAACTGATGCTGTGAATGTGCAAACGTCAATCTAGCATACCATTAAGAATATCGCCATCTTGTAGTGGTCTTCGGTCTGGGATTCCATGGCAGATGACTTCATTGACAGACGTGCAGCAGGATTTGGGGAAGTTGTAATAGTTTAGAGGAGAAGGGTAGCAGTTCCTTGCAGTGCAAGCCTGAGCAGAAACGTACGGTTAAAATTGGGAGGATGAAACCAACCATCTTTGCAGGTCAGGAATATCAACCTAGTTTTTAAAGGGCTACATTTTAGTGGTTTTCCTCACAGGTCATGATAGCCTCATTCCATCTATCCACTATACAGGGTTGGAATAGCAACAAAATATAATATACGTACTACATTAATAGTGGCTTGTTTGGACACTGTACATTCACTGACAATGGCCTTTATGGATTTTATCTAATAAATAGGATAAAAACCATACATTTTTGCCTTTTTAGTCTTTTGCACCTGGTATTTGGAGTTTGAACGTGAACGAGTTCAAGTCAGGTTCATTTTGTAAAACTAAATTATAATGAAAATAAAAATGCACTTTAAAGATACAAAGGATCAAATACTGTATTTCCCGCACTGGATTATAAGGCGCGCCCCGAATTCATGACATCTTAAAACTTTTTCTATATATAAGGCGCACTGGATAATAAACTTTTTCAATCACAATATTGTAATACTCAAAGTAATAACTCAAATAATAACACTAAACTCTCAATAGCATAATAATGTCAATATGACCAACCTTGTTCAACTGTAAACACAAAAGAAACAGGTAAAGCTTACTTTATCAGTTCATTCCCCATCTACAAATCCCAATCTCAATATTGATCCATATATAAGGCGCACCTGATAAGGCGCACCATCATCTAAAAAAAAAAAAAAAAAAGGCTTTTAGGTGCGCCTTATAGTGTGGAAAACACGGTAATTAAAACTAAGCCGTATTTTATCATGAATATACAAGGGTTCGCAGCAGTTCTAGCAGGGCCACTATAACATGACACATGGTGTGTCCCTGTTGAAAGAGCTTAATGTAGAATTCTGCTTTTGCTAACTTTATGTTGAAACATTTTTTTTCATTTCAGCAAGAGACTTGCAGCTACAGCACATGATCGGCTTTCCTGAGCCACAAAAAAAATGATGAGGGAGGCTGGACCTGGCTTGAGTTTGACATCTATCCTTGGGTAACCACAGTCATTGAATCACAGAAATCCCCAGCAATAATGTGACTGTAGCCTTTAAGCATTAAGCGGTGGTTGACATCAGAGAAATTGAATTGGCACACTGCCCGTCCCATTCTCAGGCACTCCAATACTAAATTCCAACATTTCAGAAGTCAAACTAAAAGTTCGAATGGAGTATGTATACTATACCAATGGAATCCAACCTTTTTTTCTTTCTTTCTAATTTTAGTCATGGACTGGTTGATACATTCTTACTCTTATTACCTACTTAACAGTACTGCTTTTGAATTGCCATTTCTTTAGCATTGGTAATTAAAAAAATAACTACAGTGAACAAAACAAGTTACTAAAATAGTGAATTTACAAAATAAAACAGGTGTTTTTGTTCATTTTAAACACCATCACTCAGCAACACAACAAATATACGGGAAAAAACACACAGTGACTTACAGTAACTGAAAATATAACCCCCTAGAATAATGAATACGCCTTAAGATTTAGGTTTACATAAGTGTTAACATAATTGTTACTTTCAGAGGTGCGTTATCGAATGATAAGTTTGATTTCTGCTTTGGTCAGATGATTGAAAGACTATTTGGTCACAGCTAAATTGCGTGTGTGTGGGTGTGTGTATACCAGATGCACTGCATGGTCAATTTCTTCTGTTGTAACACCAGGTTTCACCATTAAAGCTGCGATATCCAGGACTTCACGTGCCAGCTGCAATTGACAGTGCCAATGCATTATAAATGAAAAGGGATTCATGACCAAGGGCTGTCAGTATACAGGATGTAACACAAAGAAAGAGTTCATGTTACCTTGCATACCACTCTCATGCCTTCGATGTCCTCAGGAGGGAGGATCTTGATCTGTGATGTTCCCTTCAGAAACTGCTCAGATTCAGACATACCTGTGGAAAGACAAGAAATATCATTCGCATATTGATGAAGTTTTTTTGTCATATAAAAGATAAACAAACCTAACCCTAACCCCATGTCAAAAAACTAACCTAAAAAAAATTCAGTCAGAAAATCTGAATAATACTTAAGATTAAACAAAACAAAAAAAAAAAGGAGTTTCAGAAATATTGGCCAACTGAAAAGTATAAACATTAAAATATGTATATGTACAGCACACTAGACTTAGCTGAGGCTACTTTTGGCTGAATTACTGTAGCAACCAGTTTTCAAACGCCTTATTTTCGTAATACAGTAATCCCTCACTGTATCGTGGTTCATCTTTCACGGGTTCGCTGCTTCACGGATTTTTTACAGTGTGGATATTTTTTACAGCGCATTGTGCTCTGAAGCCTGATTGGTTCAGGGGCTTTACTGTTGTCTCGAAATAAAATATTGACGCTGTACTGTATTGGTTTTTCGCTTGTCAATTTATTACAAAAGGCAGGGGATCCAAAAGCTTGCTTTGGTCTCTCCTGTGTCTCTCCTCTAACTGCCGTGTGTGAACGTGCTCGTAAGCACATTGATTGACAGCTTGGGCTCTGGGAGCCGATCACGTGACTCGTAGGCGTGCCGAAAGCAAATGCGCACACTATGTTGACACAGACAGCAATGGAGAAACGCACAGCTTAGGAAATCTTGACTTTTACCTAGATTTCTTTTGCAATTGATTGAAATTTCAAGTGTATTGTTATGATATAAGAGGCTTCACTTTAATTCGATGTCCGGGCATGTTCGTTTATAAAAATCTTGCTCAGAAAAAGAAAGAGCTCACTTGCTACTCATAACAATGTGCGGGTTCAGGACGAAGAGGCATAGCTGGGACTGTCAAATACGTTAGTGACAATGTTTCCAACTTTGTATTACTATATTAAAATGATTGTTTTAAACAAATTTGGGGCTTTAAAACAGGGTTTGATTTTTGGTTTTATTCTATAGTTTAGCATTGCATTGTGAAATAAAATAAAAAAATAAAGCTGGCCACTTCACCAATTTCACTTTACGCGTGTTATTTTTGGAACGTAACCCCCACGATAAACGAGGGAATACTGTATTTCGTTTTTTTTCTATCAATCCGCTTCAGAGTGGCTTTTGTATCATGATTTTTGTCATATAATGTTTTACATATAAATAATTCCAAGCGCTTCAAAAAACATCACATTAAATGAGGGTCCAGAGGGTCCTCAACTTATGACATGAAGCCGTTCTTTAGAGGCAGTGTAACCCGAATTTCAGTGTAAGTCGGAACACCACACAAATAATAACTAAAAAATAATTAAATAAAATAATAGCTTAATCTATACATACTGTACTGTTAAGGATTGTCCTATTGTTCTGCCCATTTTTGTCGGATTAACTTTAACACAGTATTGGCCACTTGATTGCGACGTTGAAACTCTTTCTTTCCACCAGACAAGGATTGCCGTAAAGTGAGGGGCATGCAATGCAAAAAACTTAAAAGGTGCTGGAGGAGAAAACATTGGCTCTGCTATATCCCAGAAAAGAAGTGAAAATTTCAGCCGTGCTCTCCTTTCCGGTTGTAACCCTCCACCCCTCGCGCGTATCTATGAACAAGCTAAATGTTAACACCCGGCGACCAAAAGCTCACGGAATGAGCGTAGTTAAATGTTAATTTGTGTTTGGTGTGAACATAAGTCTAGCATAGTTTAAGTAGCGTTGCATAAATCTGTGCGTGGTGGATCCTGAAGCTTTGCCTCCAGCTGCAGTCCACTTTTTGTTCATCAATCGAGCATACCATTAGGAATATCGCCATCTTGTAGTGGTCTTCTGTCCATGCGTTGTTCCCTGAACAAGCATCACTGCATTTTTGAATTGGTTTTGTATCACAATCTTCCCCGGGGTGCAGTTGTCCTTATTGATTGTACCTTTTTTTCCCGACCATATCTATACCTTCCTTTCAACCTGTCGATTAATGTGCATGGACACAGAGCTCTGTGAACAGCCAGTCTCTTTTGCAATGACCTTTTGTGTCTTGCCCTCCTTGTGCAACTTGTCAATGATGGTCTTTTGGACAGCTGTTGGGTCAGCAGTCTTCCCCATGATTGTGTCACCTACAGAACTAGACTGAGAGCTCATTTAAAGGCCTTTGCAGGTGTTTTAAAATGTTTGACTGAAAGCGTGGCACCATGTGTCACCACCCTTTTCATAATTCAAATTTTCTGAGACAGTGAGTTTGTTTTCAGATATGATCATCTAAATTACATGAATTATATCACTTGAAATGTATGCGTTTATGTGGCATGATTGTATGCATTACACAGTTTCCCTTTTTGAATAGTTTACTAAAAGCAACCTTTTTATGATATGTTGATGCACACTTGTTGACCATGATTCTTTGTGCCACCGAGCCAATGGGAAAGCATTTGTAAGATAAACTGGCTGATTTAATAGTGCAACAGCTTTGCTTTATGTATTCTAATTGCTACTTTTCCGGCTGATTCATTAGTGCAACAGCTTTGCTTCATGTACTCTTAATTGTTACCTTTTCAGACACCACAGCGCCTCCTTATCTCATATGTGTGTGTGTGTGTGTTAACAACAATGTCAAGGTCAAGGCCTGAATCACAAGTTATCTGCAAGTTCTGCCACGGTGCACAATACCCATGTTGTGTGACGGTTGGAATGTGTGACCCCCCACACCTCAGTAACAGTTTTTAATAAAAAGACTGCAGTCCGAAAGCTCAGAGAGAAAGAGAGACTTTGCAACGAGGCTGACATGGTCACGCTCTCTTTCGAGCTCTCCCCACAGCAGTGGTAAAACTTAATCTCTGACTCCTGTGTTGTTATTTACACCTCTCCTTGGGTCATTTGTGGGGTATCGAGCCCACTTCAAACCCAACGCATTACAATAAAATGACTGATCAAGCCCATTCCAATCACTGATGTTACTATGTACAAAAATACAACATTTTGTGATACAACTTGCTTTAATTGAGTGTTTATAAGTTTTTCCTCCCACAACTTAATACTTATAGCAGTCTCTTATCGTGATATCTTATCATTCGGATGTTACAGCCCTACATAGTAGTGCCTCAGAGAATTCCTTCATAACAGTCACAGATTTTAAGTAAATTCAAGACACCCCCCCCCCCCCCCGCCCTTTCACCTGAGAAAAAAAAAAAAAAGACAATTTCCATTTGCCCCAGAGAGGTTTACACCTAACATGACTTGAGAGTTTTTGGATGTTTTCAAGATGCATATACAAAAGTTCCTGAGAGTGCACCCATGGGTCTGCTGCTATCTTCCGGTAAAATATGTCTCATTTGTACATGTGTATTTTTATTTTTTTTTTTAACTGTGGCTGACAGTGCTTAAGGGGCCACACATTATTAATTTTATGAAAGAGGCTAAAGGCTGGTAGATATTTTAAACTGGGCTTGATTTGGCCCCTGGACCTGATTCATGACATGCCTGCACTAGAGGATTGTAATTACGTTTCTAAAATATATTATGTAACAGTGGGCAAAAACAGAGCCCTCAAAAACAAGAAACGGCAACATGGATGGATGATGGAAATGCATTTACAGTCATATATTTAAAAAAAAAAAAACTATATATATATATATATATATTATATATATACACACACACTCACACACACATACGAGAGTAATCTGTTCCGCAGTTGGGCTCGTAAGGCAAATTCGCCACATGAAGGGAAATCCAAACCTATGTTAAATAGCTAATGCGTTTAGAACCTCAGGTAAAAACATCAAAATTATACATACATATAAAAAATTGGTATCAAAATAGTAAAGTGCTACGTATATATAATACACATGTATGCAATCAGAAAACATCATTTATAAAAAATATAGAAAGGATTTATTCACCTTTAAGTGGCGCTTGTTATGGTCATTTTCCCGAGCAAGGGTCGGCTCGATTCGTATTTCTTGATTATCTCCAGCTTCGTTTTCATATAACATTGCAGGGATTCAAGTTTGACGGCAACAAAAAATAAGAGCAATTACCTAAAAACGCCTGCAGACAGAGATAAAAACAACACAAAAAAAGCCAACCTCCTAGGGTCATGACTGTTGTTTTTGTCGCAAAGCAGGGAAAATACCGTAAAGAGGGCCGAAAAACTCGCAACATGAAAAAAAATGCAAGCCAGGGAAGCTGTAACCCGGGGGTCCACTCTGTATGTATGTATATATATTTATTTTTATTTTATTTTTTTAAATATATGACTGTAAATGCATATCCCTCATCTAACCCTTTTCAAGGATCATTTGATTGTTCCCTGTTACTTGCGTTGACATGGGGCTGCTCTAATTTTGGTGAGCTAAGTATAAAATGTTTGTTTTTTTACTTAATTTTCTATAAACAGGAAGTCAAAACAAAATACAAGTGTGTTAGTCAGCTCCTACTATTGCAAAACTGGAATCGTACTGCCAGAAATGCTGTACCAAGATTTCCAATGAGTCTTAAAAATTAAAGCAGGACGCAGTTCTAGTCCCGGTAGGATGCAAAAATAACTGTATACAGTAATCCCTCGCTGTATCGCGGTTCATCTTTCACGGGTTCGCTGCCTCACAGATTTCTTTTACAGTGTTTTATAGTGCATTGTGGTCTGAATCCTGATTGGCTCAGGGGCTTTACTGTTGTCTCAAAATGAAATGCTGACGCTGTACTGTATTGGTTTTTCACTTGTCAATTTATTACAAAAGGCAAGAGGATCCAAAAGCTTGTTTTCGTCTCTTCTGAGCCCGTGTGCCTCAGCTCAGCTCACACGTTACAAACGTGCTAGTAAGCCCATTGATTGACAGCTTGGTCTCTGTGGGCCAATTACGTGACTCCTAGGTGTGCCGAGAGAAAACGCACACGTCTGTGTGCCTACTGAGAGCAACAGAGAAATGCACTGCTTTGGAAATCTGACTTTTACCTAGATTTCTTTTGTAATAAATTGAAATTTCAAGCATATTGTTATGATATAAGAGGCTTCACTTTAAGTCGATGTCCGGGCATATCCGTTGATAAAGATCTTGCTCAGAAAAAGAAAGTGCTCAACAACTACTCCTAATAATGTGCGGGTTCAGGACGAAGAGGCATAGCTGGGACTGTGAAATACCTGAGTGACAGTTTCCAACTTTATATTACTATATTAAAATGATTGTTTTAAACAAATTTGGGGCTTTAAAACAAGTTTCAATTTTTGGTTTTATTCTAAAGTTTAGTATTGCATTGTAAAATAAAAATAAGAAATAAAGCTGGCTACTTAACGGATTTCACTTTGCGCGTTATTTTTAGAATGTAACCCCCGCGATAAACGAGGGATTACTGTAATTAAATTCCTTTTTAATTGGTTTATCATATAAATCATTTTGACAAGTGTGTGACTGTCATTCAACATGGTCCAAACAATAACTTGCTGACTGGATTAAAACAGGAGGGGCTGGCAGACAAAAGATGAAGAGTTAAGAGGGATATGTGGCTACCTTAACATATATAAAAACCCATTTTTAGAGTCATAAGCCTTTTTTGTCAAAACACACTAATTTTGTACATATATCCTTAACATATTGGCACACTTGGCAGAAGGTTTGCTTGAGCCCATACCAAACTTATGGAAAATCTGAGTGCCTTAAGTGGGAAAAACATTCACACAATTTTTTTTTTTTCATCAAATCATGTATTCCACTCTTTTTAGCACCCTTGATGTACGAGGAGTGTATGAAAAGTTTTAAGCACTACGTAAAACGTGTTGCAGGCCCAAAACAAAAGTTCTTCTATACCAGAATAAATATGCTTAAGCGCCATCGGAGCAAGTGTTAGGCCCTTGATGAAAATAAATGTTTATCCTTTTTAGTTTTTCTGAATCTTACAACTTTTCTTTCATCCCTTCATAAATATGATTTCAATCTTTAGCTCAAAATTCTACAGTACCAGTATTATAATAATGCAAATGTTTTTGTTGTGGGCTTGTCCTAGAGTTAAATTTGTATTTAGCACTCATGATTTATTTATGTCATTATGTTAATACAGTATTGTATTACTTGTATGTATTACTTTCCTTCTATTATTAGTAGGTCTCTTATGCATGAAACAAATAAAAAGGTAAAGCACTTCAAAGCCCTAAAGGGGCACTACATCTCAGACAACAGGACAAACAAAGTAAAGAGTATATAGAATCAGACTGAAAAGTATTACACGGCACTAAGTCAACATTGTGTTGACTTCATTCTTATATATTACAATGTTTAATGATTGAACAAGGTTTCATTAGCGCAAATGATCCTGAGGTCACTAATGTGTCTTATTTGGTCAAAGAAATGGGAGTCATCAAGCACTTATTGATCAATAATTTATCAAGTCAACAAGATGATTTCTGCATGAACATCAACAGTTGCTTGGCAACTGTGATTTTCGACTTCTCCGTTTTCCAGCCCTCCTTTCAACCCCAAGTGCCCACAGTATAAGGGCAATAATCAATTGAACCTTGCCAACACTTTAATGGAGCAGCTCAGGGAAAGATAAATATCCCTAAGATCATTTTAGTGGATGGATAAAATAAACATACATTTAATAACAGTGTAAAAATGACATTGCACCGGTTCAATATCATCACTATCGTCAAAACCGCTGCGATGCGTTGTGCCCTGAACAAGCATCACAGGAGAAGGAAAAGACATTGTAACCATGGCTACCTGACTAAGGATCTATGCAGGGAGATGACAGGAAAGTAAGAGTTGCCATGGTAACATGGAATGAATTGCCAAGAGAATTCTAACACAGGTTACAAATATTGGAGAAAGCTTATTATTACAGAAGAATCAAAATGGAAGCTGACGTAAAAGCTGTGGAAAATTGTTACTGTTGTACAATTACTTACTTACTAAATTACTGATTTGCAAATGAGTTCAAATAAGAAGTTCCCAAGCTTCAAGCGATTACAATGACACTTACGGATATCACATGAACAACTGGTGTCATCATGAACAGTTTGAAATTTTTATATAGTATGAAGTACAATGGTGCGATACAATGTAGATATACATTTGTGTTATATTAATGATGGTTGCGATGGCATGATTATTGTATATAAGGAAGAAAGCGAGAGATGTATGCAGTAGAAGCATTCTTCTGTAGCATCACATGTATGACATTTCTGAGATGGCTTTGTCCTTGCTGTTCAGTATATAAAGTCTAGAGAAGACTGGACAAAGGACAGGTGAAAATATTAAAATGTATTTTGTCACAAATGCGACAAAAATGATAACTTAACAATAAGAATACTGCTTAACGAAACCTTTCCACTCATTTTCTGCATGTGCATTTACATCATGTTTGAGACACATACAGTACAGTTCTTTTGTCATTTTACATTTTTGTATTATCTTTTTGCATTTGTTTGGTATGCAGTGCTATCGGAAAGAAGCAGGCGGAAGATGTCACTGCCTCAGTAGCACTAAATATTAACGATTTGTGAAAAGGCTATAGGCTACGAAATGCCCGCAACTCGAGTGAGGATATGTGGCTCAGGTGATGGATGGCTATATGAAAAAGGTATTTGAAATTGTTGGGTTATCACTAACTACATCACTATCAAGCCGTGTGCTGTGTCATTTTTTTGTGAATATATTTACCTCCAAAGCACAAGCTCTGCACAAAACTGCATTTCTAATTTTTGATGGTGAGTTTGATGATGGGAAAGACTTACTTTCTTTTGATTTCGAAACAGGTTTTCAAATGTAAAATAGTAATATTAAAAAAAAATGTCTACCAGTGTCCAAGAACAAATTGTGTTCAAATTCAGAGATAACACAATATGCTATTCATTAACGCTTTCACTCTCAATTCAGCTTTGAAAAACTTACATTCACTCCCATTCACATATATACACGGGGTACACCTTTTTTCCCCCTTTTTTTCTTTTCTTTTTTTTTGCACAAGTCATATCTGGGTACTGATGCATCTACCCTCCAAAGTGCAAGGCTTTTTTAAAGGTAAATAAACAGCCAGCAGGTGGCTGAAGTGCATTCGGTAAGACATCAGCAGAACTCTTGACAGCTACAGGAGTGGCAAGCAAGCTGTGATGAATTATGACAACAAAAAAACATAAAAGGAATGTTTCATAAAACAAATGTCCAAGAAGGAATAAAAGAAAAATGAAAATTACGATGAGAGATGAGTGGTGGAAAAAAAAGCGTAAAGCAAAAGTCACCCGAATCGCTCAGAGTTTGGTGGCTCTCACGTCATCTCTCTCAAGAGAAAGACATCGAGGATGATGAAAATGATGACAAAGATGAAACGTATCCTGATCCGGCCTTGTCCAATTATTGGTACAATCTAACAGCGCCACCGACAGCAGCCAAAGCCATCCCCAGACCCCCCACAACAAGGAAGTTAAGTGCTAGCTTGAACAAATGAAATGACCAATCATATACACCAAGGTTCAAAAGGTGATGTGTGCGGGACAGGGAATATTCCCACTGAAGCAACTCTAACAATATTTTGAGGTAATTCCTCATATTTCTATAAATTACAAGCTTATTCGATGGAGGAGGAAGACTCAGATGTGGATGGAAGTGGTGGCTGTAATTCAGTTCAACAGTTGTGTGTTATGTACGAATTATTTTGCAATCAAAAGCCCTTTTTCTAGTGTTGTTTGTAATTTTGTAAAAGGAAAGCAATCTTCAGATGTTTGATATGTCACAGACGCAAAAAATACTGTATTAGTGCTAGAGTCAAAACTGTTAAATGTATGTTTTTAGTAACACCCATTCTTCAACAGAAATGTGAATTCTGACAAAACGGCTATATTCTAATGCCGATTTCTTGAGAATGGAATAAGATAGAAACTTTTAACAAATCTTTTAACATTTAACAAATCTCCTGCCCAAACTTCTGACACAACCATCATGTTAAAACGGAGTTTGTGCGATGACTAAAAAGACGTGACTGGGTAAAATCTGATGTGGCCCTAATTTCTGGATAGTGAAGTATTATTAAATTTTGAATGTGAACTTTAATTGTGAAGTCGATCCAGCAGATATGCTAATCTCCTCAGTAGGTGTGGTTTGCATAGTTGATACATAATTTATACTGATTGTATCAGTAGATGTGGGTCAAGTACCGATTTGAAGGTACAGTGGACCCCCGTGTTACAACGTCCCTGACTTACATTATTTTTCATCTTGCGACTTGGAATACTGAGTTTTTTCATCCCCTCTTTTGTCATTTTCCTGGATTTGCGCCCAAAACAACTCATGACCCAAGGGGCTTGGCTGTATTTGTGTTGTTTATTTTCCATGTGCAGGCGGTTTTAGGTAATTACACTTAATTTCAATTGCCGTCCCTGCAACGCGTCACTACAATTCTGTTATTGGTCGGCATCTCCTCACACAGATAGATGGTGGTCTGCTATTGGTCGGCCTTACTCGTTTCAAAATGGCGTGACGGTAAAGCTTTGCTCGATTGTGAGTGGTTACAAAACCATATTTAGAGTGCATTTTACGGCACATTACCCTCTGACTAACTTTAGAGGGTTAATTTTTCACAGGACACAAAGACTGTCCATATAACCAAACCTGACAGTCACCTTTGGCCTTGGCCTAACATACACGATCTGGTGCTTTGCTTCCCCCTGTGGACCCGGGATTGGGGTCTTATTTTCTTTTCATACAGATCATTGCGTTGAGTTGACGCCCCAGATGAAAATTGACACTTAGGTATTCAAAGTGTCATGCTCTCATCCATGCCTGGGCATATGCTATCAAATCTTTTTCCTTTATCACAAGCTCATTTTTTAGAATGATGGACTGGCTCAGCAACAGTATTTCTGCTCAAGCTTGTGTTTAAAGAGAGTTGACTTTTGTCTGGACAAACTGTGTCACAAATTTTAAGCCTAGATTTTGATCAAATCCCCCTCTAAACGGCCAGGCTGATGTAGCGGTCTCTTGTGCCATAATAAAACTCACTAGGACAGCAGCCTCTCTTTGAGATTTGGCAAAGCCTGTTCAGATTTAAGACCTTGTTTTAATTCTTCCACCTTTCAGCCTTTGTCCATATTCTTGTCTTTGCCCACGTGTTTCGTTTTATGATGCCTTCTCTGAATAAAGTTTTTTTTTTTTGTACCGCCACACATTCTCCACATAGAGACACAAGTTTTCCAGCTACCTACGTAAACATGTACTCTGACTTTCACTTTGTTTGGAACCTTACGTGTGTCCATCTTTTATTTTGCCATTCTTGATGGGTATCTGAAAGTTGACTTTTAGCGAATTACCTATGATGGATATTGAAATGAAGTAGCCTCTTGCTCGGGTGCACCACAGTTGCATTGTGGGAAATGTATTGGTATATGTAAAACACCTGCGGCCGGCAAGCCACAGTAAGCCTGGGGGCAGTTTCTAATAATAAATCATTATCATCCCTGGGGCTATAGAAAACTGCCGCACAAATGTATTTCGATTGAAAAACACCAGGAATTAACGAAAAGTTGATTCACTCATTACAAAGCTTTGACCTAATTGGATACAGTGGAAGTTCAATTTAATGGACCCATAAGCAACAGGCCTAGGATTAAACAAACAAACAAAATGGCACAATCTACATATAGCCGGGGTTTTTGCATGGGCAATAAATGTTTCCGGTTTGCCATATTTCCTATATATATATTTTTTTTAATTAAAACCGAAGGTCTCAAAAACTCCAATCAAAGTGAAGCATTGCCACATTCTCAGAATTTATTTGTGTGTAGCAATCATCAACTAGAGATCTGTGTCATCACGCTACTGTGTTTCCTGCCAAAGATGCCAGTGACGTTAAGAGACGAAAATTCTTTCTGATTGGACAGAATTTGGTGAATCTACCACTGCCCAGCGGCTTGGCATGCTTGTGAATGACAAACATCACAATCCCGATTAGTGTAGCAGCATCCTTTTTTAAATAAACAGCTGTGTTGATGGATATTTTTCACATTTGAAGAGGGGAGAATTATCTGGCATTAAATATCCCTGGTTATGTATAGACAAGGCTTTATTATCCAGCCCACTCAAAACATCCACGCAATTTGCCAGAATGAGCTCAAACGGCGCGGTGGTGTCATCCAAAGACAAAAATTGGTCAATGTTTTGGATTTCACTGCTCTTCTTTCATACAGTAGATAAGGAAACTTTACAGTAGATAAGGGGCGTGTTTAGATTTTCACTCTGAAGCTAGCGCACTTCTCTGAGTGGTCTGTTTGCTGAGGTAGAGACTCCCTTGTTAATTTTATCAAAGCTTGTGTTTTCTTAACCAAATCAGTAGCCATGCTTGAACTGTTTGCAGATGTATTGCTGGATGCACTGACACACCATCTCTACAGTCCGTGCCAAATGGACATTCCGACACTGTTTTTGGTGGACACCGAATTTATGAACAATCTGAGTGAGGCCAAGCACTCTCAGGTCATATTTCTGAAAGTGCCTTTGAGCAATTTAAAGAGTGTGTCAATGGTGGCCATGTTGACAAAACAATGCATGACCAGACATGGAGGGCAATAGAGGCAGTGAGCTTTTCAAATGTAAAAGAGCACAGAATTAGGCACACCGTGTAAGAGTAGCATCTCCTATTGAACTACCGTAATCCCTAATTTTTCATGGTTAATTTTTCAAACCGCAAAGTGGTATCACACCACGGACATTGGTCACACTCCAAAAACATGCATGGCAGGAGACTTTGACACTCCAAATTGCCCTGAGGTGTGACTGAGTGTGTGAATGGTTGTTTGACTCTGTGTGCCCTGCAATTGACTGGCAACCAGTTCAGGGTGTCCCCTGCCTACTGCCCAAAGCCTGCTGGGGTAGGCACAAGCAAGCTTGTGAGCATAAACGGCTATAGAAAATGGATGGATGGATGGATGAACACAATCTATTTAAATTTCAAACAAAATGTTGAAGATTTGGTATTTTAAGAAATGTGCACCATGTTTAGTCCAAATAAATATATTAACATTTTTTTCCTTTGTTAATTTTTCTTAGTGCCCATCACTGGTAATCAATCTATTTTCAAAACACATTTTTGCGCTTCAAGGAATGTTCTAGGACAGTGGTCCCCAACCCCCGGTCCGCGGACCGGTGCCGTTCCGTGGATCAACTGGCACCGGGCCGCGTGGGCTGCACCTGAAATAATGTTTTGGAGATGATTTAATGGTACGCGCACACCGAACGCAAACGAGGTGAAAAAGCGGAGAGTTTTATATTGGAGTCAATGGAGTTCGCGTGACTGGGCGCGAATGCACGTTGTGCGACGCGATGGACGTGAATGGAGCGACGCGAATGGCCACGTGCGGTCACGAGAAGCGAAATTTCGCCTTTCGCATGATTTTTTTTTTTTTTTTTTTTTTTTACTTTTTCTGCGTTTTGACAGCCAATCAACTTCGGGAACATTCAACGGCTCACGCAGAGGGCAGGAATGAATCATGGCGGCCGCTTTGCGGTCACCGGGAGCAATCCAACACGGCCAGCTGAGCTTTCAATACAAAACAGAGCCAAGCAAGAGCACTCACCTGGCTTGTAGAAAAATGGAAGCGTTCCCTTCACTTAACAGCTGTTGAACCATAGTTACTGTGCTAAGCTAACGATAGCGCAGCATTGTTAGCACAATATTTAGCACGATCTCGGCCACTGCGAGATTGCGACATTGAAAACTTTTGGCGGCGCCTCTGGCCGCTATTGATATTACATACAATGCATACATAGTGAGAAGGATGATGTGGCTTTTAGAGCAGCCAGTAGCCCCCCCCCCCCCCCCCCCCCCACAATATAAATTATAAATGTAAGACGTTGACCGGTCCGTGGTGATCAAAAGCTTGGGGACCACTGTTCGAGGGGGCACACCATGATTTGAAATAATTTCAAAATACCTTTGAATGCTATCATCTGTATCTGTTAATATTATACACAAAGCAAGTTTGTTCAGCTACCTTGAGCATAAACTTGCGTTTTTGATCAAACATGGGCACTAACTGTCATCTCCCAGGAGTGGTCGACATTGGTTTATACACATAAATGTGTAATGTCCTCCTACATGCTTGCTTTGGTCTGTAGGGGTTAAGAAAAAAAGATATCTCCGTATCTTCTGTGCATGCCAAGAAAGATCGCCAACTATTATCAAAAAGCTTGTTGAGTCAACTCTGCAAGCAGCCAACAAGCCAATCATATTCTGCTCAATTTAAACACCCCCTTTGTTAGATGGAGCAAAAAATAAAGGCACTCAGTAAGAGAGAGCATGGCATTTACTCATAAAGGAAGTTAAAAAAAAAAAAAGGAAGCGCAAACAATGTGGCTTAACAAGACACACCCCACTAGTTTTAACATAAAAATATATATATTTGTTCACAGTAGTTAGTTCTCTACCCAGCATTTTTTAAGATACAGAATAGTAAAAAAAAATTAAATCATACTAGGTTATTTTAGGCAATGAAAACATGGACAACTGTTCCCCAAATGAGTCCAATAAATCAAGGTTTGACAATTTTAAATCAGGTTCCAATACTAAATTCAACCAGTGAAGTCAAACCCATAAAGCAGGATTTAGAAGAAACAATTCCCTCATTTTAAAGTGAAGGCTATATTGCATTCACAAGTGTGTTTAGTGACAATTACTAACAGTATTTATTTTATCATTATACAATATGTTTTCTACATTGAATATTAATATTTTCTAAATAGAAGCTTTTTACCTCTAGGATGGTCAGCATAGTCAGGTCTTTGGATTTCACAGGGTACAGGCCGCAAAGGTGTCTGAAGGGAAAATAGATTAGGCAAAAAACATGTTGGGCCAAATAAGTTCATTTCAATTATCCTCTGTTTTCTATATTTATGCTCCTACAAAGCAAAGAACAATCTTTTTCCCACTGAAGTTGGTCATATTTCTTTGGGCTCTCCTATTTTTTACACACAGGGCAACACAGCGAACTGACTTGACCAATAAAACCAATAAAAAGAATGAAGCACATGATTTACTTTTCAGAAAGTTGTAATCAATTAGCAGTCAAAATGTCAGTCATTTCAAACCAAATGTATTCCAATATTTTGCCAATCGGACCCAAAATGGGTCTCAATTGACAGCTACCACTGTACTATAAATATTAGGAATCAGGTGAGAAACTCAACGCACAATGATAACAATAGATTAGGGTGATTTAAAAGCAGAGGCTTTTGTCATTCAAACGTGGGAAACATTGTCATCTAAAGGCTTTTTAAGGTGGAATTGAAAGCTGAAATCTCGAGAGGGCGTCGTGAAGCCAACTTCAGCGTTGTCCAAGCGTTTTTTTTTTTTTTTTAACATACTCTTCATCTCCCCCCAGTGTGCATGCGCACCAGGAGTTGTTTACGGTATTTAGGTCAGGGTAGTCTTTTTCAGTTGAATCAGATGTTTGTACAGTCGAACTTTCATGAACAAAAGTTCGTCCGCCATGTTTTCCATGCAATAAAGTAATTTTGGAAGGTATAAGTTGCGTAAGATCTGTCAGTGCGGATGCCGCACGGTTGATAAAATGACGTCATTTGATGTGTGGAGCTGTGCGGGTCTCGCGGGGCGCGTCAAACATAAACCAACCCTTGCTGCCTCCTTTCTCGCCGCTGCTGCCGGATTTGCTCGCTTGCTATTTCTTAGGCTTGATGAAGTCTTATGCTTTGTTCACACCGAACACGAAGCGTAAAACCGGACAGTTTTGTATTATAGTCAAAGGAGTTCGCGCGTTGAGCAACTCGATGGATGCACATGGAGCGAAGCCAGACACCGCGCAACGCCAAGCGGCGCGTAATTTCGCCCGTCATGTGTAGTTAAAAAATTTAAACTTCTGTTGTGTCGAGTCGCGACAGTCAATCAACTTCGGCAACGTTCAAGTCTCACATGGGGCAGGATGAATTATGGCGGCTGGTTTGCGGTCACCGGGAGCTATCCAACACAGCCAGCTGAGCTTCCAATACAAAAACGGAGCCAAGCAAGCAACGGAGCCTGGCTTGAAGGTTGGCGGAAGGGAGAGCTTGGGACAACTGGTATGTGCAGTGTTAGCTTCCCTTTTTAACAGCCGTTTAACCGTAGTTACTGTGACAAGATAACGATAGTGCAGCATTGACAGCTCAGTATTTAGCACGGTATGGGCCACTTGATTGCGATGTTGAAACTTTTTTTTTTTTTTTGGCAGACCAGTATTGCCGCAAAGGAGAAAATATTGGCTTTGCTACATCCCAGAACATTTAAAGCTCACTCCGCTCTTCTCGCGCAACAAAAAGTTCCCATCTGCGACAAAACGCCTTGCATAGAGTATAGATGACACGCTTTGTCGCGTTCGGTGTGCATGTAGCATTAACCTTGCGTTTACCTCCTGGTGGTAGGATGATAAAGTGCTTGATTTGACATGTATAAGTAGCCGGCTTTTTAAATGTTAATATCTATCACATCTGTATTAACCATGGCAGCCAAAATCGTGATTGTGATTAAAATTCGCTTAATAGTGCAGCTCTCGGCAATTTAAATTTATTTTGTAGTGTCTTTCCCTTTTCATACTTTCAATGTGTCAAAGTCAGCCCCCCACCCCAAAAAAAGAACCGAGCTGCCTCGTTTCCGAACATAAAACGGGCAAGATGCGATTGAGTTATGCGATTTTAAGTCTTTCCCCTTATATGGGGGTTAAAACTTGGGGGGGCCGACTCAGTTGTACTTGTAAAAATACAGTAATTCACAAGTTTCCCTCTATTATATATGACCTAGCCCCTTCTAACAAAAGCAATACCTTTCCTTTCATAAACATGAATGAAACGTAATGAAAATGAACATATAAAAATTGGGGATGATAAAAATCCCACGAGAGTTTCCGAGATTAAGTCCTCAAGAAAGAGATGAGATTTTGGCCTTTTTTTTTTTTTATGTTTCAGTTTTTGTTTTTTGGAGCAGACTGCAAGAAAACACGGCAGCCTTTTTTTTTTTTGCTTCGTTTACAAACTGGATATTATGCCAATGTTTTACCATTCGTTTCTCCAACTGGAAAACAAAAATATCACAAGAGGTGATTAGAAATGAATAACTATTCTGTTTTACTCTTGTGGAGGTGCATCTATTGAGTATTTTGGATTTTTAAAAAAAAAATCTACTTTTTTTGTTTTGTGAAAAACATTTAAACAGAATTTCAAATACTGCACGACACATTCTGAGGCACAGCTTCAATGAATGGCCTATTTCCAAACTGTTTTCATATTTAGGGCACATCACAGCATAAGGCGCATAAAATAGAAGCTACAGTAGTGGCTGGGGTTGCGCTATGCATCCACTGGATGAATCTGCACTAGAGGGAGTGTCTACAAAACAACCAGATAAGTCAATCAAACTTAAGTAATCGAATATATACCAGCATTCTTACAAAGCCATTCACTCCCAAAATGAATAAACAGCTGTTTAATTTTTTTTGGAAAGTACCATCTGAAGAATGGGGAAAAAAAATACCCCGATTAAATTTATTAATCAAATTGAAAACAACAACCTTAAAATATATTGTTTTGTTCATTTGAAAACAGGTTCTAGATTTAATTTATAATATTGTGCTTTCTTTTACAAAACACAGAATTTTTGTGCTTTGTCACCCGATAAATTCTTTAAAAATTAGAGCATATTTAGCATATAACATTTCCAAACAGGCTGTTATAAAATTTTGATTTCAAAAAATACATTTATAACTGAAATACAGAAGTAAATATTGAGAAGTTTAGAAGACAATTTATCTTTTGTTCCTCAATAATAAAACCTTGTCCTTTCTTTTCAGAAAATTGAAGGCTTTTAGGTGTGCCCTATAGTGCAGAAAATACGGTAAATCGTTACCACTTAATTAAAAATGACCACATTTGACCATTTTCTGATTAACATTTTTTTAAATCAAACTGAGATTTTAGCTCTCTCTCTGTCCATATATAAAAGTCACACCCATAGAAGACATTGACTCAGACATTTGACTCAGCCTGCTATGTTCAAAAGTCATCAGTACCAACTGAAATCATGTCGGAATGTCTCCATCAAATTGTGCAGTTTTGACTGCATGTACTCGAGCGCTGCTAGCTAGCAGCTGCTTTATGATCATCACCATCCAACAAAATGTCAGCGTAATTTAGTGCCCTGATTTGGCAATTGAAAGTGATTTCAGAACAACTTTGTATTGCTTACATGGTGTTACTACACAGGCTCATTTCGGCGGGGAGGAACAGTTTTGAGCAGTAAAAAGTCAAGGCACTGTGGTTGAGACATGCTTTTCTGGGAAGAACTTCAAAATCGAAGCATTCCATTGAGTTTGCGTCCAAACATTATTTGGAATGGTTACGTTTATCTTGAAGTTTGGCATCATGTTTTACTGACATGCAGCACACTCTACTGTGTATTCCATTACACTTGAAATAGGGGAAGAAAAAAAAAAAAAATTGAAAAATACATCTCATACTGTGCAGGGAGGAGAAAACTCAAGATCTCGTCATACAAGATCTCACCCCAGCCCTATAAATCAAACACTGCATTTAAATTGTGGCTCAATGGATTTAGAAAAATAAAATCACTTAACAGGCCAGGAGAAAAATGATGGTACCCCGAGAAAACACTGAAAATAATCTTAGCAGAGCAGGGCTCTGGATCTCAGCACATTATTCTTGAGGTTATGTTTCCATTTGTACTGACAGTTGTGAAGCGTCTTTTTCCTTTTTGGTGACACCCTGAAGAAAAGCACTTTTGAAAAACACTCTTGAGTTTCCAAGCTGTCATTGTGAGGTGTACACAAAGTATATTCTGGAACGCATTCTTAGATAAGGAGACAGTGCTCTTTTGATGCAATTGTTTTACGCAGAAAGAATCTGGCCAAAATTTGCCAAAAACGTGCAGCCTTGTCCACACTCGCGAGAATACTGGTCGCAGTCTTGAACACTGCATAGGAATATTTCAGTATTTTCCATTTTTTCTCATAACGTGAAAGCAGTTGTATATCTTGTCTCATGACTAAATATTACATTTTTGGAATATGAATTAAGAAACGAAAACCCACCCAATTCAACCCATATCTCACAAGGCAGCCATTTTAGTATCCCAACAGTTTTCTTTACCATATTATTTGCTATGCGCCCAAACAAGCCCTAGCATAGCATTTTGACTAATATTGCGCTTGTGTTTTCTGAGTTTAGTCATGCGATATTCAAAAGCTGAGATGTGATTGCTCATTACCTGAGCAACTGTGATGTCATTTTCAGCGGACAGAAAGTAGCAAAATGGCCACCTCAGAAGATGGAGGAAAAAGGGTGAATTTTGATGCTTTATTCCTCGGAAACAATATTAGTCATGTTTTTAGGCTAGTGTGGTCACATAGAACATAATACTGTAAAATAAAACAGTTAGTGCCAACTTCCTCTCTAAACGATGACGAGTCATCATTATGTTACTACACCCTGCATAAACAGTAAAAATGGACCAGGTGAGGCAAAGACAAGAGTTAGCTCAGGTGATTAAGAAGAGAATCACAAAATAGCATGTTAAAGATAAAGGCGGCAAAAAACCATCTCCAATCAATTTGATGTTTCTGTGACTGCAGTAGCAGATACAACAGTACTCAGAAATGTAGGCTCAATGATAATATAGCCAACCTCCCTGGACATGGGAGCTAGAGAAAAATTGATAACAAATTGAAGAGACAGATGATACCTATACTAACAAACTATGCCAAAATACATGTTGACAAGACATACGTTCTGGAAGAATGTATGGGCAGAGGAGACAAAGTTTAAACTTTATGGCAAGACACAACAGCTCTATTTTCCATCTATCCATTAGCTACGGCTTTATTCGGGGCCGGGTCACGGGGGCAGCAGCCTGAGCAAGGAAGCCCAGACTTCCCTCTCCCTGGCCACTTTGTCCAGCTCCTCTGGGAGGATCCCCAGGTGTTCCCAGGTCAGCCGAGAGACATAATCTCTCCAGCATGTCCTGGGTAGTCCATGGGGAGCTCTATTTTCACAGACACAATAAATAAAGCATAGCAAAAAGAGCAAAAAGAGAACAGTGTCCCAAATGTGAAAGGAGGAGGAGCTGTGGTTATGTTCGGTGGCCACTTTTTGGCAAAGGGCATAATCAATTGACAAATAGAACCATAAAATCTGAAGTCTATCAACGTATTCAATAGATAAATGTGCTGGACAGCGTCAGAAGCTTCGTCTCAGTCGCAGGTGATGGGGTATTGCAAAAAGAGAATGACTCAAGGTCAACACACTTGAAATGCAAGAAACAAAAACAAAGGAACGTTCTAACGTCTATAAACAACAATCTAAATGTTATTGAACATCTTTGTAACTAGTTCGAAAAATTGTCTCGAACAAGTGCTTTTCAAACCTGAGACAACAATAAAATTGGTGGTTGTGTCAAAGGGTTATGCAACAAAATCTTAAGTTGAAAAGTACCATCATTTTGTCCAGGTCTGTTTCATGACTTTATTTTTTTATAATTCTGTTGACCCACAACTAAAAAGCAATGACTGTTATTTGTTAAGTCGTCTTTTTCATTATTGTTACTTTTCTTTTGTTAAAGAGAGGTGTACCAACAATTTTGTGGGCATGACCATGTCCTACAATTTTGCCCGCCTGTGTCATAGGAAAAAAAGAGCAAACCAACATTTTAACTGGGAGATGAGAAACTTGGAAATGTGCAACAAGTCAAACCAAACCTCCATGAAGGTACATTACCTATCGTACATTCCCCATATAGCAAAAAAAATTAAGTCCTTAATGAGACAACTCACCAGTGGGTAGTAAGGGCGAAGTTTCCCGGTGTAGCGGTAGCCAGGCCATGGTTCTGTGTTGATGTCTTTTTCCACACAATTCTTACATTCATTCTGGTTCTTGTCCTCCTCTAACAAAACAACACATGGTCTGTAAAAGACCTGGCAGCAGCATCATCTAAGAGTTGTTCATTACCTTCGTAAAACATGTGTCTAAAATCCAAAACTAATGCACTATTAAGCCAAGCTCAGGTCAAATGTCAATTTTTTTATCCCTTTAAGGGGAGCCTTGTGGTCTGATGATGGTAAACACGCTGCAATATGCTGATTTGTCAACAGAGCGAGAATGTAAAAGAAAGCACTCGGGAGAGATACATACTTGCTTTTTTGTGCAGCAACTTGTGAGATGCCCAGCTCCCTTTGAAACATTCCTAGAAATTACAAGAGAAAGTTAGAACTCCAAGAACAATCTCCTCACAGCTCCTTTGGCACATTGGCAAAAAAAGACTATATATTACTATACTGTATATTTCTATGCCAACAATCCCAAGCATCCATTTTATCTCTTTGCTTACACACCCAGCCTCACACAAGAATGGAATGCATTCATTGTCATTGTACAACTGGTATACAACTAATTTTGAAGCAGCTTGTTCAAATACTTTGTTTTTTTTGTATCAGAAGTAAGACAAGTTGCAATGTTTATGTTTAAGAAAATTGAAAGAAAAAAAAGTTTGCACTATCAATCACAAACATTGTTCTACTATTTCCCATTTGTTTGAAGAAGTATTTCATTCAAGGCAGACGTTTTGCACTTTAATTAAAAGACGGAGTTATGTATGTTAATTGTTTCGAATTTTCTGTGTCACATTTACCTATTTTCTTCTTCAAAAAAAAAATAGGGTGGGGTGGGGGACACCTGTGTAGGTCATTCAAAAAAAATCTCCACAAGTGTTTTGTAAATTGAATGACGAGCGGGTCAGTCATGTTGCTGTGCGGCAGGTATAAGAAGAAATGATCATTTGTAAAAAATGTCCATTGCTTGTCAGTCACACACACACACAAGATATGCAGCTACAAGCCACATATGTCATATTATAATCGGGGTTATAGGACAATTGCAGGACTTGCTCAACAGTGTTCATGTGCTGCAGTCACCTGGCAGTCTTGCAACGGTGCCCGCAGCGCTGTGAGCGACCCTTTCCTCTGCAAGCTGGGGCATACCGAGCGAGGTCATGTTGAGGCTCACTGAATGTTGAGCCGAACTGCCCGTTCATTTGGAAGGCCCTGCCAGCATCGCAAGCCCCGCATGCACGGGTGCACGCAAGCAAGCTGGGCAGGCAGCCGGGATGACAAAATGAGACTAAGATCCCACTCCTGCTTATTTTGGGGCTAGATATGCATGTATGGAGTTAGCATTTTCTTCCAATGCCGATGGATGAATGGAAACCCATAACTGATGTATTGTGAAACCCTAAATAGAAAACTCAATAGAAATATTACTGGCCCTACAATGCTCAATTATATCCTTGATGGAAAGCATTGCGGAAGACGTGAATTAGTTATTTCTGTACAGTACATCATTATGTGTAGCATGATGGCACCCACCATGGCTGCTGTCTTCTGTTCACTGGGGTTAACAGAGTAAAAATTTCAGTGTGGTTTTGTGCTATACATGTAACAATAATTCTCTATAATATATAATTATGTATGGCGAATGAGTCTAAGCTCTCAATGAGATAAAAAAAAAGCTTATCAAAGTAAATTATAAATGTCAGTCCATCCACCCATTTCCTATAGCCTCTTATCCACACTATGGTTACTGGCTTGCTGGTGCCTATTCCAGCTGTTTACGGACAGTAGGCAGGGGACAATCCGAATTAGTTACCACCCAATTGCAGGGCACACAAGGACGAACAACCATTCATGCATGCATGTTTTTGGAAAGTGGGAGGAAGCCGGAGTGACACGAGAGAACCAAGACGTACTCAAAGAGAACATGCAAACTCCACACGGGCAAGCTGGAATTGAACTTGGGACTCTGTGAACTGTGAGTCGGACATGCTAACCACTCTTCCACCATCTGCCCTTAATATGGTATTTAATTATATAAAACTCAGTCATTCATAATTACGTGGAAATGTGTTATTTGATCTTCCGTGTTTATAAAAGTTTTCACCAAAAAACAAAACAAACAAAAAAAACTAATTAACCTGCAGCTCAGTATCTGCAGCCCCACAGGAGAAATACGGGGACATCCTGTGATTCTAAAGAACTTTTAAATCACCAGTGGCGTTATTGTGTTTTTCCAGTTTAAGAAAATTATGAAAAAATAATGAAGGATAAGTCAAAGGCACTTTGTAAAATCTACGAAAAAAAAAAACTTGTGGTATGCGTCTCGTCACATCACTACTAATATATTGTATATAGTCACCATTGTGGCAGACATCAAAAATGCATAGAGTATAGTATTCTACATGCATTTAACTGTGACGAGTGGATTCGGATATCATACTCTGACAATAACAATGTACTGTATTACCTAAAACGTGCAAGTTTTGCCCACGATAATACTAAATGCAGGTTGAGTGTGAACATCGCGGTAAAGAGTAAGCGCCTCTAATATATATATATATATATATATATATATATATATATATATATATATATATATTATTATTATATTTCGAAAAATGCAGATTATTATTATTATTTTTTTTTTTTTCGGAGGCTCCTCACACATATTTGGAAGTACATAATAGTAAATTTCCCAAAGCCAATCACGATCATGAAAAAACACCCACTTCACCGCTCAAGAGTTAGCTGAATAGTTTGGCAGTCCTCTATTAAATGCTACATAATTAGCCGGTCTCGGATTGGACAGTAGTATTCGGTGTAGTTGTATTCATTGTAGACTATATTTACAAAATAGATGATTCTATAACATCTAATAACAATAACAAAAATGTTGGTTCGCAGCAAAAACATACTACAGCTTTCTATTTAGCATGATAGCTATGTAGCAGCCTCGTGATAATACAGGGCCCGTTAACTGAGCTAAGACGGCGGCCTTTTTTAACTTGGCGAGAGCAGAGCGAAGCTTTACCTGGGAACAGAAATACGAGCCTTGAATGCCGAGCTTGATACACGTGGGGCACTGAAGTTTAGCGTCTTTGCTGCAGCTTTCCGTCTCGCACTCCCTTCTCTCCTCCGTGTTCGCCATGCCTTGGTTTGCACTACTGCCGGCCCGGAGGGGTGGAGTCAGGCACCGGAGAAATGAAACAGCCAGCCAGAATTGTCCCATTGCGCATGTGCGGAGCGCTTGGTCACGCTGCTCGGTTTGCTCCAATCAGGTGAAACTTTCCTTACACAGATTTAAGATGGCGACTGCCGAGCCGGTGAGCACTTTTTAAAAAAAACAACAACTTCAAAACACTTCTAGTGGTACAGTTTAAACGTAAACCGTCCCATTTGTACGTCTAAGCAGTTGTCGTGAAATGTAGACGCATTGCTATTTCGGCTTTGCTTCAAGTTAGCGGCCTTTACTGCGACCTATGCTTAACGTCAAAAGCAGTATGGAGACTTCGCAACTTTTAAGCTGACGTCGAGGACTCGCTGTCCACTTAGCCTAAAACCTGTCAGACTAGCATGTCCTCACTTTGCTATTTATGTCAGAAAGCAAACAAATGACAAACGCTTATTCTAAACTTCAACACACTCTTGAATACGGCGTGTCGAATACTTTACATTGAACGCAATTGTTGCTCATTAGTAAGCGATTCACTTCAACGACCTCTTCGACGATTTCTATTTCAGTAACTCACGTTGTCTTAACGCGTTTAACACTTGTGCCGTATTTTGTCCAATCTTTTGCTCGCTACATCAAAAGCATTTCACATCAAATGGAAAGCGCTGACAGAAGACACTACTGAGCTGAAATCTTACCCAGTGACAACATGTCAACGTTCAACTTGTCACGACCACTTGGTTGTCAGTAGTAGGAGTGTGCCATCCTTTGGCTAAAATACTGAGAGTGATGTGGAAGAAAATGACCTAATAATGGTAAAAAACAAACAGACTTGAATTGCTTATGTTAAGTCAGGCAACACAGTGTCATTTTCTAATAACCCAACTTTTGATACCAAACTAATGTAAGCACTAAATGTATTAATTCGAATATATTTATCTTCATTCATCCTTATCAGGTGAATTTACATATAGAGCACGCTCTGATCGCATGGTTTTAATACTGTAATTCAAAGCAAAAACACAATTTACATTGAAAATGTCACACTTATAAAATAGCTTTCTGTCAGCCCTTCATTTTTTCCCCATTAATATGAATTAGTCATATCAAAACTCCCATGTGTTATAAAAGTATGCTCCTGCCTCATCACACAATACGATTACAACTACAATTGTGAAGTGCAAAGTTATACTCATATACCTGACCAACTGCCATGTAAATTTCTTTATTTGTTTATTTTTAGAAAACCAATCCAAGTCCATCCCTGCCAGAAGAGGATGGTGCTGAAGAGGCAAAAGAGACTGGTCAGGAAATAGTGAGCCCAGAAGCCTACATCAAACACCCGCTACAAAACAGGCAAGGCCCTATTGCTCATTTGAAAATTTGACTGACAATCACCATGTTTTCAATAAAGGCAAATTGATGAAAACACACATTAACACTGACATTTACAGTTTTCGCCATGTCTGGGTCACCTTTATTCAATCAAGTCACCCATTTTACGTATCATTGCTATCAGGTGGAAATTATGTTTAAATATTTGTAAATGTCGTATGTTATCGCCATATCATTTATCACACTAATTCATTAATAAAATGCAACATGTTAAATAAAAATTGTGATTTTTTTTTTTTTTTGCACCTGTAATATATTTTAAATAATAAAATATCAAGCTGGCAGATATATATATATATATATATATATATATATATATATATATATATATATATATATATATATATACACCGATATGTTGTGATACAAAGTGACGCAGTACGCATATTGCAAAACAACATTCAGTTTAATATATTGCATATCAGTTTTGAAAGGCCCTATTTTCATATTTCATTTTTTTAAATCAATCTGCTCTGGAGTAGCTTTCGTTTCATGATTTTTGTCATTATAAATCGTATTTTACATGTATATCCTTATAAGCGCTTCAAAAACACCACATTAAATGTTATACTATATTGTATTGTCATTTGTGTGAGGCAACATTCCAAAGCAAAAGCGGCAGCAGATGAGGGGGGGCAGCAGAATAAGCTTTATGATACGAACATAGCATTTCCTTCGTTTCTGCAATTCTAGTCATATCTCGTGCTTCCACACAGTGTTCAAGTCATCCGTAGTCAGCTCCTGTATGTGTTGAAGGGCAAAAATGGCAGAAAAAGAAGAGTACGAAGTGATGCGCAGTAAGCGGCACGTGTGGCAAAGTGCTACCTCTGTATTCCTGCCCCATCAGTGCCAAGTGGGGACATATTACCACAGTCAAGGGCATGCTTGAAATCAAAACTGTGGACATACAGTGATCCCCCCTACTTTGCTGTTAATGGAGGGTGTCAACCCCCCTGCGAAGTCTGAAACCCGCGAAGTAGGGTATCAGTTCCTAGATTTCTATTTACGCCCCAATATAGCCGCAGTAACTAAAAACAATCCTTTTTTTTGTATTTTTTGCGTATTTTATTTCCTTTCTCATATTATTTAACATTACATTAGTCTTATTAACATTATCAACATTATTGTATATTCACTAAATAACTAATATTACTTAGTTTGTTGAGAATTTGTTCTCAGGACTGGTTTCTGCATCAAGACTCCGGTGAGAGAGTACGCAAGTCATCACGTTGAACTTCACATTTATTTTGGCTCATGTATGGTGGATCATGTAGTATCCATTGAATATTAAATCAACAATCTTAAAGTCAGTAAACTAACATATAAACACTTGCCGAACTTTAATCTATGAATTTACTGTATTTTTAGCCGACATTAGCAGGTTAGCAACAACTAACAACAACTACTAACTATAAAGTGCAACCTCTACACAAACGAACACATAAACAGAATGCGTGCGTTATCAACATAAATGACAATAAACTATAAATATGTGCTTACGTTGTCATTCACTACGTCACCGTAACGAGCCGAATGACGCACAGAGAACGTAAAACGGAACGGAAATGCAAGGCGACCCGACTAATTAAAATCATGCATTTCAAAATAAGATAACAAACGTCATGAACTCTTAACGCTTGAAGAATTCTTAACATTGTTATTAACTAATCTTACTTCGTTATTTGATAAATACAGTACTGTATAATGTACTTTTTTGCTTTTTTCAATTTTTTCCAATTTTTGCACATTTTTTAAAATTATTTTTTAGTTTGAAATATTTTTAATTTTTCCTGGAAAAACCCGCGAAGTACTGAGACCACGATATCTGAGACCGCGAAGTAGGAGGGATCACTGTACTGCTCTTTTGAAACAGAATGTTTAATGTGTGCACATAGATGTCAATTTTGTGTGGCTTTTTAATAAATATGCAATGGATTTATTTATTTATTTTTACAAACATTGTCCAATATAACGCAATACTCCTTTGATGTATTGCAATATTTTGCAATACACTTTTAAGACACAATAACCAGCACTAATTCTGACTCTCACTCATTTGCTATGAAGTTCAATACCTTTCTTTGACTTTGGCACATCTCGTTTGAATTAGCATCTTCTTACACTCATGCAAATGTATTTTGCTATTCTCACCCCGACAGATGGTCTCTATGGTTCTTCAAGATTGACAAAAGTAAAACATGGCAGGCCAACCTTCGACTCATTTCAAAATTTGACACAGTTGAAGATTTTTGGGCGTGAGTTGCAATTACTTTTCTGTAAAAGAGAGGAAATTAAATCTACTAAAATGCCAATTCAAATTCAATCAGCTTTTTTTTAATATGACTGTCATGTCTTCCCAGTCTATACAACCATATCCAGTTGTCAAGCAATCTCATGTCAGGCTGTGATTACTCCCTTTTTAAGGTTTGTTTAATTCATTCATTTACTGTACATGCCTTGAATGATGTCATATGTATATGGCTGTTACTTTTAATATACATCACAGAATAGTTGAACCATAAAAATGTAATGATCAAATGTGGATCGTTATTTTGATCATCTCTCCAAGCCAAGTCTGTTGAGCAGTTAGATTATTTTAAAGATTTTCAGGGTTTTGCAAAACTAGTAATTAATACCCTCTTTTTGATTGTAAGCATAAACAATGTGAATTTGCTACAGGATGGCATTGAACCTATGTGGGAGGATGAAAGGAATAAGCGTGGAGGACGCTGGTTGATCACACTTAACAAGCAGCAGAGAAGATTAGACCTGGATCGCTTCTGGTTAGAAACTGTGAGTTTGCAGTATTGACTGATTTGTTGGTTTACATTGATCTGTACCACTACTGGCATTGATTTTTTTTTTTTTTTTTTTTAACTTTTAATGCACCTTAATGTTTGGCGACAGTTTAAGCTCTGAGTGAGCCAAAGGGGTCCCTGTCATAAAAGTGTTTGAGAAAATTTTTTGAGTAATTTTTATTTTTCCTTTTACATAGTGATATTCTGTTCAGTCTAACATGATTTATTATGCGATGTCTTACTTTACGACTGAAGGGTGGTTCAGTCACCTCTCTTCAACAAGCTGTTAATATCACGGAAGTTTAACTTTTTGGAAATTTTGTAACAATATTGATTGCTCTCCCCTAAACACCGCCAATGTGTTAATCCTATTTCATTGATGCATTTTTAAGCATTTCCCGCTTATTCTGCGCTCTCAGCAGCGGCCTCCACCCAAGGAGATAAACATGGCTGGTGAGAGGCCCGATGATGATGATGGTGATAGAAAGTGCCCATACTACCCGTGCAAGAGTAAATACATGCCGATCTTATCCATGTCTTTTAGATTTGTTCTGGTTCCAGTTGATGAGGAGAAATTTTGCTCCAAATTGGCAAAGTCAACGTTTAATTTCTGAGAACGTTTTACTGTAGAAAATGCTGAAGTGGTGAAAATGTGTTTGGGAGCACTATCAACATCGGTAATAAATATTCAACCACGGGTAGAACTGTTGCAATGAATACAGGTTTTTCAAGAGATTGATTTAATAGGAGCAAGTGTGGCCTCTTGATACTGTTTTCGCTCCTCCATTTTCTCTGCTGGAGTAGTATTTAGCGCTCCCCGTAAGCGGTTGTTAAAATGTTAAAATATCATATATTTTCGGGACATGTCCAGAGACAGTGAATATATAGGTAGAAGGACATGAAAGTAATTAAAGTGAAAGAAAAAGATGCAGGAGACAGGCTTCGATTGAGGCAGTTGATTTGCTGTGGCAACTCCTGAAGGGAAAAAGCCGAAAGTAGAAGATGAAAAAGATTAAATGAAAATGTTGTTCTTTACTCGGCCAATTTTGTGCTACAATCTCTTCTCCCCATCTGCGATGTAATACTGAAACTGGAAATAGGCATGGTTGCATAGGGGGTAACACATTGGGGATGTTTAGAGTGAGAAATGAACATTTTTCAAAGCTCCAAAAAGTTGAATTTCTATGATAGGGGCCCTTCAAATTGATAAATCCATCAATGTTCCAGATACCAAATCAGTGATTATTTCAAATTTGCTGATAGATGTATTTGTTTATTTATTGTCATTCATTATGCATTTTTATTTAGGGAGAGATGATAGCGCCTCCTCCCTTCATTCCACCAAAGTGATGAAATACTAATAATAAGATTTATTTATGCATTCATTTATTTACTTTCGCAAACTCAAATCTTTTCAGTCATTTCAAATGGAATTGTAAGACATAAAGTTTGTTTGTGGTTTGACATTAAAAGAAATATCTCAATAGTTCCACTTTCTGATGTAACCATTGCATTACACACTAATTATTCCTCTACTTCACTTTTTCAGCTTTTGTGCTTAGTTGGAGAGGCCTTTGATGACTACAGCGATGAAGTTTGTGGAGCTGTAGTCAACATTCGCACAAAAGGAGATAAAATTGCTATCTGGACATCAGACTATGAAAACCGTGATGCTGTAACACACATAGGGTGAGACATTTCCTATGAGTCATCTTAAATGCATGTATTTGTTTCTATACATTAGTAATAATACCACCTCCCATCCTCTTCACCCCCCCCCCCCCCTTCCCCCAACAGGAGAGTTTACAAGGAGCGCTTGGGGCTCCCCTTGAAGATGACTATTGGCTACCAATGTCACTTTGACACAGCAACCAAAAGTGGCTCCACCACCAAGAACAAATTTGTTGTTTGAGAAGCACCTATTGTGATCCTTTTTCAACTTCTTGTCATATTTCTTGTTGGTGCATATGTTTACTTTGCTGCAACGACTGCGGAATGCAATCCCAGACTACATGCCAAAAGTTTCCGAAGCCCGCCCAAGACTTAAAACCACATATAATGGTCCTTTTTAAAAAAAAAAAACCCCAAACATATTGTGATTAATTTCATTATTTTCCTTAATGTGACAATAAATATTCAACTTTCATATCTTAGATTCATTGCACACCAACTGAAATATTTTAGGTCAGTTATTGTTTTAATACCGATGATGTTAGCATACAGCTCATGAAAACCCCAAATTCCCATCTCCAAAAATTTGCATATCATGAAAACTCTTGACATCTACTCTAAACAAGCTATTAAGCTAATCATTTGATTTGACAAATGAACTCTAAACACCCGCAAATTGTTCCGAAGGTTTTTAAAAACTCACAGCCTGGTTCATTACTCAAAACCGCAATCATGGGTAAGACTACTGACCTGGTTGATGTCCAGTGGCCATCATAGACACCCTCAAATAAGTGGTTAAGACACAGAAAGAAATCTCTGAGCGCTTAAGATATTCCCTCAGTGGGACGTCTGTGGGAAGGAAAAAAATTGGCAGTAAATGCTCCACCACCAGAAGAGGTGACCGGACCCTTAGGAAGATTGTGGAGAAGGGTCGATTCTAGACCTTGAGGGTTCTGCGTAACCAGTAGACTGAGTCTGGAGTAGAAACATCCAAAGTCACTGTGCACAGGCGTGTGCGGGGAATGGGCCACAGATGCCACATTCCCCAAGTCAAGCCACTTTTGAACCAGAACCAGTGGCAAATTCTGCAAAAGTATTCCCGACAAAGTATTGTAACATAGCTGAACATAATTATTTGAAGGTTGACTTTTTTGTTGTTTTAAAAACACATTTTTTTATTAGTCAGATTAAATATGCAAATTTTTTTTTTAGATTTTTGTTTTTTCTTGACTTTTTTCCAAAATCATGAATATCAAAACAATAAAAGGTTTAAACTACTTCAGTTGTGTGTAATGAGCTTAAAATTTATAAAAGTTGAATGTTGATCAGTACTTTACAGAAAATAATAAACTATCACAATATGCAACATTTTTTGAGGACTAGTATATTTGGTTTGTGTCTTCCGTAACACTAACAGTTTGCTCACATGAATGTCAATATCCTAAAAGTAACCACATTATCACACTTATCTGAAAAATATTGACATGGGAGTTTAATGGCGACATTAGGTTGTAATTTGAAAGGAACTTGACATTTGGGCTTTATGAAACAAAAATCCAGATGAAATAATTAAGCAAAAATAGCTACTATTATGAACACTAAATTAGATACAAGTTCCTCTCCATGTCGTGTTATTGCTGGCCATGTAAACGTGTCCAAATAATGATATTACTCGAGGTTGCCATTTAGAGTGCTTTTTGATTTCTCTAAGTAGCAAGTATATCAATTTCTTTTACTATTTTTTTTAATTGCAGTCAATCCAGAAATGCAACAATGTATATTTTTCTGCCATTTTCTACAGCATGGGTGTTTGCTGTAATTGTGTAAGAAATTAAACCATTTAATTTATTCTAGTCTGCATATTGATCAATTAGTAAGACAGTTTTAAGCTTCTTCTTTTTTGCCCTGTCTTGCATGTAATCAATCATTTTAGTCTATCTATTTTATGACTGATATTCTTTTGAGTGTTAATATAAGTAAAATAGGAATTTTGCAATTGTTTGCAATTCAATTGTGTGTTTTTTTAGATGCACACATTCTTTGAACTTGAAATTCTTATACCCAGGATTTTTTTTTTTTTTTTAAACAAAGAGTTCGTGATTGTTTGTCTGACAGCTAAAATTGTCATAAAAGTCTCCAATCAGATTAACAGTACCAATTAGCTGGAGCTTTACCCCCCCCCCCCCCCCCCCCCCCCCCCCGACCGTAATTCCACAATCCTTTAAAATGTCACTGCAAATACAACTTGGAAAGAAAAGGTTACTTTTGAGAACATGGCTTCACATTTTAGTTCATTTCTTTGTCAGCTGCTTTAAAAATGTCATTTGAATAAGACAAATGTCATCAAAGAATACGGTACCATTCAAGCCAGCAGGCACGCTAAATACTGCAAGAACTTCCTTGATATGTTGAAGCGCGGAATGGCTGTCGGGAGTCTGATGAGGTCTTTGTTTAAGTGGCGTGATTGTGGTGGCAACCTTTAAAGGTCACTTGATCTCCGTATAGGATTTCCTTTAAGCAAATCCTCGCGATATGGACAGCAAACGAGTAAACACTGGGATGAATTATGAAACAAAGTGCAAATAACCAGATTTTTCATATGGCCTATTTTACAAATGAATTCATTGTTTACTTCACAAAAAATATGGATCCGCTACAAAAGTTTAAATATAATTTGACCAAAGACATTTTCAACCAATGTACATGTTCTAATGAGCATCATCATCGGTGTCTTCAAACCTGTAGTCAGTCAATCGCTGGTAGTCAGCATACATCTGTCACCATGATTAGTTCCCTGGTTAGCGCCAAACCATTTTTATCTGCAGAGGTGACCACTTCATCAGCACTGACCGACTGTCCGCCAGTCTGTCACTGATTAACTGACGAATCACAGGAATGCTAAAAAAAATGGCGACGTCTATAGTTGTAGGGCAAGCAGTTATAAATGAGAACCGACATCCACCATTCGAGTATCATGTAAAGCATAGTAATGCCTTCTAGTGGACATGATTGCCAAGTGCACTGCTGACACGCCTGCATTCCCTCAGATGTAGGTTAATAAAGATGATGGTGTGTTACAGCCTGGGGTTAAACCCATTAGTAGGCTTTGTTTTCGTGTTACACTTGCATTACTGTGTTGTATTTCAATTACGGTGTAACTGTACAACTATAGACATGGTGTTAAATAAGTGCAAGCACAAAAACTGAAAAAAAAATTAATATCAATGCAGTGTGTCATGAGTCCAGACAGAAGTTGACCAGCGCCCGACGAATGATGAACCAGAAAAAATATTGTCAAATGTCGCGCTCTATTGGTGGCAAATATTGGGCAAAAATACACCAACAAACGGAAGGACAGGCGATTAAAATTTCATCTGGCTTGAAAAAATGACGGACCAACAATGACAGAAAGGGGCGGCCTCTGATGAATGACAAATGTCGGACCAGCAAAAAAAAAAAAAAAAAAAGAAAGTTCCCCACCTCTGCTCATCTGTTCTACTAGGCTTCTTGTCCCATTTTACAGCATGAGCCATCGTCTGCTGATAGCTTCACAGCATCACAAGGATGAATCAGTGTATACACCCATGTATAACGTCATTTATTATTTATTTTTCCCATGGCGACCAATTACTAATAGCACACCATACCCGGTTTCAGACCATATTTCCATTTCATCAAGTTAAGTAAAGCTATCTATGTTGTAAGTACTGTACATGCAGTTTTTCAGGGGTACCTGAAAACTGTCTCAAAATTAAGAATCTTTAAAAGAATGGCATCCCCAAGCTTTCACTTTTTTTTGTCATAGCGGTGGCATCCGTTACTTGCAGTTGTTTTGTAGTCCCATTGTGTCTTTTTCCTAGTAATAACACAATTATTGTTAATTGACCAAGTTAATTGAACTTAATTTTGTAAAGTACTCTTATTTTAATCGAGTCAGATCCTTTTTCCAAGGAAAACCTTCGAGACAGCGACACAGTATGCGATTATCTTGGGGAATTTTAGTCAATCAATAAAAAGAAAAGCTATATTAAGGGAACTACAGCGAATGTACTGTGACAACCATGATGAGTGCCAAGGATGCAACATTATACCCTTGTGAGTACATGATCTGAGCCACTGCCACTGGAGGCGCTTGCTTCTTTATGAGTTAACTGTTCTCTAGTCAACTGATAAATTTCCCCAAGGTCTACTCCATGCTTTTTCTGCTTGCAGCAGTGTAAAGATCAATGGCAGGATTTGTTAGCCCAGATTACAGGAAAGGAGGCGATAGTCACAGACTGTTATCCAACCCTGTGGTCTTAATCAAGAATCTTGGAGTAGCGAGTCTAGGCACCTAAGTTTGCATGTATAAAGAAACCCGACACAGTGCCGTAGCATAACACAATAGTGCAGCGAAAAACAAAAACACCTACCAGAAGCTCTGCGCTTTCTGTTGATCAAAACTCCCTGTACTAACAGCAGAGGGCGTTTATTCTTGCTTGCTTGGTTTTTCTTCTGTGTTCTCTTTCTCTTGAGTGCTCGCCTTCTCTTGTGCTCACTTTTTTTGTGTGTGCTCTCTTGTAAGGTGTTTTTTTTGTCAGCGATTACCTTTTTTCTTTTTGCTTTGATTTTTTTGTTGGTGTGATTTGCACTTCAGGGCCACCGTAGTTATAAGCAGTATTGGGCAAGTTACTTCAAAACCGTAATGTATTTTTTTTATTTATTACTGTCACTTCAAAGTAATTAGTCACAATATTACTGTACTTTAAATGTAAGGCATTATACTACTATTGCATTACTTTAATATTACTCTCACCAACATAACTGGAAATATGGATTTGCCATTCTCATTACTCATTACACTCTTTACACATCCAGTGGAAGGTTGGCTTTAGTCCATAGGTCTCAAACTCCAGGCTTCGAGGGCCGCAAACCTGCATTTTTTTGGTGCTGCTCTCTAAAACACACTTGATTCAAATTATTAGCTCATCAGCGAGCTCTGCGGGAGCTTGAAAATGATCCTAATCATTTGAATCAGGTGCGTCTCAGAGAGCAGAATTGAAAACATGCAGGTTTGTGGCCCTTGAGGACTTGAGTTTGAGACCCATGCTTTAGCCTAAAAATAGTACAAATCATTTAATCTGTGGACAGTTCTTTAGGTGTCATGCACAAAGTGCTAACTATTCTTCTTCTTGTCTTTATCCCTGACGAACTGAAAGTAATTGGCAAAATGTCCATCTTGTGGACGTATTTTCCACATTCAAGCTGTCATCTGCTTCTGCCGCACTCATCCAGGAAGTAAACATTTTACCCCAGACTTTTTCCCTCCGATCTCGCAGTGTTTTAGGAAAATTTTGGGGGAAGAAAAACACTACTTTCAGGTTCAAAATGCATTGTAACACGTTGCGTTACTTCTCGTTTGTACTGAATAAAATTATTACAATTTTTTGTGGGCAATGCATCATACTACCACGTTAAAGCAAAAAGTACTGCATTGCAGCAATTACGTTACTTTTGTAATGCATTACCCCCAACACTGGTTAGATGTATGTGTAAATTTGGGGAAAAATAAAGAATAGGTAAATAAAATACATTAGTGTAAGAACATTAGTGTAGCTCAGACATGGGCAGAAGCACAATCATATAGCTTGTATACAGTGTACATTTTATTGCAATATTGTCCTCTACTTTTAACTAAAACTAACTGCTCCTGTGCTTGCACTGAAAACGTCACGACCAAATCTAAAAAACAAAAACTTTCCCTGAATACTGCAAAAACTAGGATAAATTTGAATTGATGACATGATGCTTTAAAAGCCAATATGGATTAAAATCAGTTCATAACATACGTAACATGTCATCAATCCACAGTGATGTGAACTCATTAACCGAGCATATTATGTACTTGGTGCCCTGGTAGGGTGATAAAACCTTCATCCAGTAGTGTCACCAGGCCCATTTTACTGTGGCAAGCGCCCCAGTATTAATATGCTGTATCCCAGTATCAGGCACCCACCCTCCGAGTGGAAAAGGGAAAAAATGCTGTGCCGTTGTTATATTCATTACTTTGCAACCTTTTCACAACGGACGGCTTAAATAATGCAGATATTAGATTTTAAATGAACTGTTAATTGCTGCCAATGAAATGTGTGAATACGCTGCTCTGGAGGGCTCATATGATGTTTGATGACGTCAGTGCCTTCCCAGCCATGAGCCTCCCCGCACATCACTGATCTCTAGGGCTTTATCCTATGTTAAGAGAGAATTTTCAACAACACCATCAGATATGCTATCCGGCTGAGTGCCTCTACTTCGTTTCTGTTTGATCATTTTTCCATTGTGACATTTGCTGACTGTTTGTTGCTTTGTTGACTGCTAATGGACATAGTGACATTTTATGTATAGTGGTGAAATTAACACAGTAATTAGTTTGGAATAGTACTGTATAGTGAGCCTTATTCCTGTCCTTGGTTCTCAACATTGTACCTCTGCTAGTCTGTCATACTACATGACTGGTTGTAAGGAGTATTTACATCCCAATGTCTTTTAGAAGACATGTTCAAGACTATATTTGTTTATTACTCCTACAGAATAAGAATCATCCAGAAAATGTAAATATTTATGTAAAACCTTTGTTGTGAAAACACCATGCGCTTTCCTGCAACTTTTCAAAGGGTGGTGATGCTAAGGGCAACATTTTCATGAAGAGGAACTAAAGCCATGTTTCCACTGGCGTTATCTAACTCCACAATACACTAATCGGCTCTACACCACTGACCATTGCATCGCCACCGTCACTTCAGGTGAGCCTATCCTCATCTTGGCAGCAGTGATAGGAGTAATGCATTACAAAAGTAGTGTCATTACTGTAATTACGCTATTACCGCGATACAGTAAAAAGTAACGCATTACAAAAGTAATATATTTACGGTAATGCAGTACTTTTCACTGTACCGCGGTATTATAATACACTGTATTACACGCAAAAAATAGTAACATTGTATTTGTTACAAATGAGAGTAAAAAAATGCATTACAATGTGTTTCTCGGCTGAAAAATTGCCAAAAACATCGCAAGTTCGGAGGAGAAAAGTCCGGGGCAAAATGTTTACTTGCTGATCCACTACAGCTTAGATGAAACGGCAGGTTTTAATTTGGACAATATGTACACAAGATGGACATGGACCATTACTTTCTTTATGTCAAAGACAAGAAAAATACAATTGTTAGGTGCACTTTGTGCGCAAGCTGTCCATTTTACGAAATTGGACCAGTAATTTGACAAACCATTTACTAACGTGGTTAGAGAAATGCAAACAGGTGGAGGATTGTGCTCTCTCGCTGAGGGATAAAACCTTCGACATCAAGAGGTTAGAAGGTTCTTTAGGAGATGTGCTGCCGCTTTCCACAGTGGATTTGACAGCATTTGGAAACCTTGTCAGCAAGATCCCTGTCGCGACTAGCAATAATGACAAAGCAAGCTAATGCTAATTTTCACTGTACGATAGCTGTTATTAATAGTCAATAAATAGGTTTGGTCAATGCGTATCAAGATGAAGCATACAAAACTCATGTTAGCCAGTACATTAAACACCTTATCAATAACGTAGGCTAGTTCCTAACGTTAGCCCGACCGTTCCAACTGATCTTGAATTTGAATATAAACATTGAATTTGTGGAATGTACTGTGTTTGCCTACAGCGTAAAATATGCATCACTATGCTGTGAAGCTAAGTTATAAAGGATTAAAATACAAAAAAAAAAAAAATTGTATCTTGTATTAAAAGGTTGATAATACCATGAAGAAGAAATGATTCGTAATGGTTTAGTCTAAAGCCAACCTTTCACTGGATGTGTAACGAGTGTAATGAGCAACATTTAGAACGGCAAATCCATATTTTCAGTTATGGTGGTGAAAGAAATATAAAATTAATGCAATAGTAGTGTAAAGCATTACATTTAAAATACAGTAATATTGTAATGTAGCTAATTACTTGAAATGACAGTAATAATAAATCATGCGTTACAGTTTTGAAGTAACTTCCGCAACACTAATTACTACCAGTAATGTGATGTTGACTGCGACCATAGTGTGCGTTCAATGCAGACAATAACTAAACAATGGAGAGTGTGGAAGGATTTTTGAATCTGGTGCTTGGTTTGTGGCTTTTTGGAATATTGCATCAGCCAGAAGACAATATTCACTTAGAGTCCATGGGTGTGAACGTGAAAGCTTTAGGTACTATTATGTAACCGGGCTACGTTTTTTTTTTTTTTTTAACCACAAAGCAGTAGGTACCTGAAGAAGCAATTATGGTAGAGCCCGGTAGAGTTCGGGTTTGAAACTTTTGTCGATTATTTTAGAAAAGAATAGGGTAGATGACGTCGGTGAAAACGACTTGATGAATGCAGCCTTTTGTGATGTTCTGTGTTACTTGCACTCACACTCACTCTCAATGGTTTCCTGCTTGTAACCTTTGCATCATTCATCTGTGACAAATGAGCTTCACAGATTCTATTTTTCTAAATTGTCTTATATGGTTTTATCCATATTATCCGTTGCTATTTATTACCACACATGTAATAACTTACCTGCTGTCGACGAACAAAGTTAAGTATTCACAGAGATGGCAAGTTGTGTGGCAACTTCAAAGGACTGTTGCCTATGCTACAGAGTGAGTACTGTAAACAGTATACGATAATTTGCTTTGAAATGAGGCCAGCTCTGAAGTCTCCATAGGTTTTAAATGTGTATGAATAATTGAAAGTGTAAATTGAAAGAAAAAAAAGACATAGAAGACTGTAACATGTTCTGAACAAAAAAGATTGAGTACATTCATAAATTATGTGCTCTCACCAACGTTATATAATCAATGATTAACAAAAAATACCTGAAGCAATAACTATTGTTTATCATGTCATTTATAACTGTTATTATGGTGAAAATGACCTTTGAGTAATTCTGTGTCGATTAAAAATGGGACAAAACAAAAACTTCCATAAAGATGAGGCATTTTCACCAAACCAGACTTATTATGTCTCTGAAAATCAAAATTGAGACATTGATATATTCCAATTTACTTATAATTTATTTGACTTCATAACAGCCCTCCGACGGAAACTAAAACTACAATGTGGCCCATGATTGAAAATGAGTTTGACACCTCTGGAGTCAATGATTACTCAAAGCAATACTTTTCCCTTTTTTATTCTCTCTGAGGTGGGGAGAATTTTATGTTCTTTGCATTGGATGTGTGTGTGTGTGTGTGTGTGTGTGTGTGTGTGTGTGTGTGTGTGTGTGAGTGAGGGGTAATATAGCAAATTAAATTAAAGTCAATGAAAACACATAATATATACTGTAACATTGTGTGTTATACCGTTTAGCTAAAATTCACCATGTATTGACTTTCTACCTTAAAATGCCTTGTGATGATGCTGTAAGTTGTTTTTGTGCAACAGGCTTGCATGGACAAGTTGATCTAGCCTCCAACTATTTACCACCCACCTCTGAGCCACTTGTCACTTATTCATCGTTGTCAGTAATTCTCACACAAGTGGATTGTGAAGGACTGAATAAAAGGACTGCAGTGTGATTTAAATCAATTGCCTTTGTTATTTGTTTATTTGCACCTCTGGGGAACATACAGTGAACAAATTACATGTGAAATGCACAATTTATATACAATATTCAAAACATAACCCAGAATAAAGAACAGATATTCATCAATGTTTTACTCCATGTCCAAGACAGTGTTATGGCAGCTGACTGAGGGCGGTAATCTGGGCATTTTACTTGCCAGTACAATTCCCTTAGCATCTTCATGAAAGTACAAAATTGTATGATCTGTTTATACTACCTAGGCATGTTTAGAATCACCAGCGAACTTTCTTTATGTATGGGAACAACTTCTTTTTGTTCTTTTTATGTCTTATATCCATTTGGTTACGCTCCTGCCAGTGTTGTAGTTTTAAGTTGGAGTTTTTAGTCAATTAGAATTCAGCTAACTTGTGTTGCCAGGCAGTATGAAATCTTCCTGCACCCAGCCAGGGGCTTGGGCATTTGCAGCAACAGTTGTGGAATTCTGCGCAAGCGCAGATGGATATGTGATATATACATAAAAGGATGAAACCTCTCCAAGTTTCGTTGTTCTACTTCTATGGGAACACCACTAAAAATTCCCTGTAATGCGTTTAATTACTCTAATTTGTAACGAGTAAAATATTACTATTTGTTTGTGTCTAATATATTATAATATATTGTGGCATCATGAGGGGATGTGTGGTGGAGGGCCGCTACTTCCCCTTCTATAAGCAAACGCCACATCCCAAAATGGCCGACAGGTCGAGGACTCCATTGCCCAGCATGCATCACAGCCTCAACAGGTGCAGCCGCTTAAGCCCTCGGATAAAAGCAGGTCTGGCTGATTGGGTAGAGGATGGGCAGCGGAGGAAGAGACACTTGAGACAGAAAAGAGCGCCACTGAAGCCAAAACCTGAGAGTAGTGAGAAAAGATTTTATTTGGACTTTGACCATTTTGAACTACTTTAATTTGAAATTTCTGAGCCAGTTTTGAATCCAGTGAACAGATTTTATTTCAAGTTTTTGCATTCTGATCATCAAATTTTCCTGCGTTTATTTGTACTTTGTGAGAAAAGTAGTTTTGAACTTGGAGAACCAATCTGATTTCTATTACTGCCTTTTGCCCACCTGTTTTTGAAATTGTTACTTTGAACTTTGTGAGGCTATATATATATATATATATATATATATATATATATATATATATATATATATATATATATATATATATATATATATATATATATATATATATATATGTGTGTAATTTGCTGATTTACTTTGGATGTTCTTTATCCAAGTGACAACTGTTATGAGATCAGAGCGTGGATGATTGCCCTTCGCTGTTCCACCTCCCACCTGCCATAACCCATGCCGAATTGTTCAAGCCCACATCCAAGGGCTGAAGGACACAAGTCCAGCCATATTTTCCTTTTAATAATGAGCCAAAGTCTGCCGGAAAAATGATCTGCGCAGCCTCGTTGTTGACAAGAAAGAGGCAATAAGGTGGTGCTTGAAGAAAAGGCATTTTTTTACGTATTGTGCGAACACTCTAAAACGGATTCATACTATATTGAATTAGAGATATATAAAAAGAGGTATCCAAAAATTTAAAAACTTGTAAATCCGAATTAATGTTATCCAAACACAGATTTATGGAAAAAAATGGGTCTGTTTTCAGTTATGTAGTTATAAATCGACCCCCTAATATGGGGGTTTAAAATGAGGAAAAAAAACTCGACTTGTACTCTGAGAAATACGGTATGTTGGCCTTTTGAACTAACCAGGAAGAAAAAAGCCCTGCATTCAACAAGCTCATTTGTGGTTGCTTGTCCATCCAACTCACATTCATCATAATAGATATCTTTGCACAAAGCTAACAAAAGGAGGGATTCTGTGGTTTAGCATCCAACTTCCTGTAGGGCAAGTGCACAACTTGAGTGAAGTTGGCCTTCTATGATTTCATTCTTAATCATCCTTAAGAATCTAACATTTATCTGATTCATTCTCCTGATTCATGTTATATATGTATGCATGATGATGATGATGTTCATGTTTTCTGCCTCAGAGACATCCATGATCAATGTGCTTTCCACCCTTTTTAACAATACAGTATAAACACTGTTTTTGATTCATTCTCTTTAAAAAAAAACAAAAAAACAATTCTGTTTGAAGACCGCACTCAAAAAGGAACAAACTTAACCACAGGATTTTTTTTTCCTATCAAAAATACAATTTAGTTGCAAAGAGGAGATACAAATGTGTGGCTAGTTGCCCACAAAGAACATAGTGAAACATACATACTTGTGAATTCAGAGTAAATGAATACGTTTTGCTTCAAGTAACAACATTACTGTCAGCCAGACTTAGCTGGGTATAGCAATGGAGACAGGACTGTCATTCTCAAATTAAGTTTAGTCTCCTCACCTGACATTTTGAGTTGGAAAATGTCATCTTCCTTGCGTTTAATGAATTGAGGCTCACTACAGAGGAATAATGTTTCCTGTTTATCAATGCAAAATGTCAAAATGGAAATCATTCATGTTCATGGCTTTGCCTTCATTGTTATTTGCAATTTGCCAAGAAATATTTAACATATTGGCAGAGGTCTAAAAATATACTGGCATGAAGAGAATTAATTATATCCTGCTCATCATCTTGAAGAGCAAAGACCAATTGTGTAGGATTTATAGATTCAGCTCCATTAACTTGCCAGCATCTCCATACTCTTAACTACCCATGTTTTTGTCTGTTTGATTGTTTTTTTTTTTTTTTTTTTTTGTCAAATTCATTAAGGACATGTAAAATGTCATTTTTCATACAAAATGAAACACAGTTCTTAGTGTAACTCTAAATATCAACCTGTCATTTTAGTAAGATAGAAAGGTTTTGAAAACATTTCACCAGATGTTATGCAACAGGTGAAAGAAGAGCTAATTGACCTTTTGCTAAGTTAGGGATTTCCAGTTATGCTCCATGAGGGCCAATACCCTGTATATTTTACATATGTCCATCCTCCAACACACCAGATCCAAATGATCAGTTTATCGACAAGTTCTAGTGGCCTGATAATAGTCCAGGTAGGTGCGTCGGAGTAGGGAAACTGTGCAGGTTCTCAAACCTTTTGGAGTCAGGGATCCCTTTTAGAAAGCAAATTTTCCAAGGAGCCCCACTGCAAATGTTTGCAGGAACAAAAAAAAAAAAAAAAAATCATTTAATCCAAACATGTGCCCTTTTTATTCAGCAACATATTCAATTAGACAACAAGTATAATTGTTATTTTTCAGCGAAACATAAGTTTAGAAAATAATAAATGCAAATTGCACTCCTTATAACAAACCAGGTCAATTTCTTCAAAAAGAAACAGTATTAGTTCTGCTGGCTTCATTTCCTAAGCACATGCAGACACAGAGCAATTTTGACAAATTTCAAAAATTCTACATTAAAACCCCCCCAAAAAACTGGTTGAATTGGTTGCTTTATTGAAGAGTCATTCATACTTTCACAATTTAATGTAAAATAAAATTAATGAACAAATATATATATATATATAATATATATATACTATATATATATATATATATATATATATATATATATATATATATATATATATAGTATATATATATATATATATATATTATAATTACCCTGAAAGCTCGTACAGCAAATGGCTGTGGTTATCTTGACACAAGGAATAACATTAGCTAACTTAGCATGACTTAAGACAAACGTATATGTCCTGCTGCGAGGAAATGATCTGATATCCATCTCGGAGTTACACGTTAAGTCATCAAAATAATTTACAAATAATTTGAAAAACTTCTTTTTGTGATGCTCATCTCCTGCCGATCACCCTTTCACCCCTCACTGAAGCTAAACATGAATAAATTACCATATTATGTAGTATTATGTAGTATTATGTAGTATGCGGCATGGGTGCTCTGAAGTGAATTTGTTTTTATTGGTGAATTTTTTTACCAGAGTAGCATATGCTCCAGCTACCATAGTAGTACACACGTGGACAAAATTGTTGGTACCCCTCAGTTAAAGAAGGAAAAACCCACAATTCTCACTGAAATCACTTGAAACTTACAAAAGTAACAATAAATAAAAAAATATTTAAAATTAAATAATCAGAATCAGCCATCACTTTTGAATTGCTGATTAACATAATTATTTAAAAAAAAAAAAACTAATGAAACAGGCCTGGACAAAAATGATGGTACCCATAACTTATTATTTTGTTGCACAACCTTTTGAGGCAATCAATGCAATTAAGCAATTTCTGTATTTGTCAATGAGCGTTCTGCAGCTGTCAACAGGTATTTTGGCCCACTCCTCATGAGCAAACTGCTCCAGTGATTTCAGTGAGAATTGTGGGTTTTTCCTTCTTTAACTGAGGGGTACCAACAATTTTGTCCACGTGTGTATATGGCCCAGTGAAATGTGTTTGGCGACAAGGCTGCTTGAAAAGGAAGTCAGAAAATCCTTCAAAATAAAACATTGGTTATCAAGTAAAATATGAAACGAACAGCATTCAGATGATTATATTTGTTACGGGGGCAGGGGTGAGGACCCAAGAGCATACACGGACAGGTAATTGAAATGACTGAACATTTATTGATCAGAAGGGACTGGTTGGAGAGGGAGCTGACGGGAGTTTGGCGTAGTGGTGGGAGGTTCAGAGTCAGGGGAGCTGGAGTTTGACAGGCAGCCGGGCGGGGAGAGTTGGACGCGATGGGGCTTGGGCAGGTTTGCTTAGAGCGGCAGGCTAGAGGGCAGTCAGATACAGGCAAGGTCGAGGCACCAGAGGTCAAGACAAGTCGGCAGGCTATTGGGTGGTTAGATTCGGGCAAGGTCAAGGAACTAAAGGTCAGGTCAATTCGGCAGGCTTTTGGGTGGTCAAGAATGGACAGGGTCAAAGGACAGACAGGAAGAAACGCTGGAAAGCTCAGCGTGGCGCATAGAGACCATCTGGCGGGCTGTGAAGGGGAGAGACCAGATTTTGAACTGGGTGGGTGAGTGATAGCAGGTGTTGGTGTTCAGGTCTGATTGGCAGGAGGGCTGAGCAGGTGTGAGGCTGGAAATGAGATGGCTGATCTGGAGAACTGTGACAATATTTTGAAGTTACTTCCAGAAGCATGGGCGTGACAACGATCATTGATCATTATCTTACGCAGCCAAGCTCATAGCGTGAGCAGTACAGTGGGCCCCCGGTTTACCAACTCCCTGTTTTACGAATTTTATAACTTATGAACGTAGACCGTGGTGTTACGCACCACTCTTATGCACAAACTTATGCACAAACATATGCACAAACATACGCATAAACATTTCGTCTTACAAACAATCCAACATGCAGGTCAGTGTGTCCGCACTATTTTTTTCGCTTTGCTGCATCAACACAGATTACTATACTCGCATGGATAATGCCGTAGGAAACGCCGATATGCTATTGGTCTTATAAGGTCACAGTCATGGTCTCAGTCACGGTCTCAGTCACGGAGATGTCGATATGCTATTGGTCAATTAAGGTAACAGTCACGGGCTCAGTCACGGAGATGCCAATATGCTATTGGCCGGCGTCACGTCAATCACAGAAATGCTGATATGCTATTGGCCAAACGCCTTCATCTAGCTTGATGGCACAGCTGGTCGGTGTGTTGTGAAGACTTTGCAAACTTTATCTGACATGGCTTCTAAAATTGCAAGTGGCGGTAAAGGAAGAAGTAAGAGGATGATGACAATAGAAACGAAGCAGGAGATAATACAAAAATACGAAGGAGGCGCACGCATAGTTAACCTTGCTAGAGAGTATGGCCGTAACCGCTCGGCAATCTTCTAAGGGCAAGACTTTCCTTGCCGGGGGACAGACCTCGGTCGACAACAAAATGGAGAGGCTTCTTCTATTATGGATTAAAGAGAAGGAAATCGCCGGTGATATGTTCTAGTTTGAGAAAAGTTCTTGTTCAAGAAAATAATTCAATAAATTCTGCGGGTTGGTCTCTGCTCCCCTCCGCCTCTACCCAGCTCAAGTCACGTCGCCACAAAGGTAAATGTCATTTTTCCTTTGTATATTTATGTTATTTAATTTAACTGTACAGTAGATTATGTTACTAAATTTTAATATATGTATAAAGTCGTGATGTTTTTACCTAAGGTTTTTGCACGCATTCACTAATTAACATAGGTTTGGACGGTCTGAACGACATAGGTCTGAACAGATTACGTTCATAACACGGGGGCCCACTGTATTTACTGAACAAAGCTGTGTTCTTTTTTCTTGGTTTACATTTTCCCGCGAGATCAAAACAAACAAGACGGACAAAGTCATTAAAATGTTCATAAGACGTCAAGTGTTGTTGAATAAAAGTAATTTTTGATGTAATTTTGATGTAAAAAAATGGTGCGTCCCAAGTTAATTTAAAAATATGCGTCCCCCCAGTCAAAAAATAGGCATCTGGGACGCAGAGACGCTAGCAAAATGAAACTTTTCACATTAGCGATTAGCATGCTTCGTAACCACTCATTTACTTTGGGTGGACAGGGAAGGTTTTTGTCACCATGAAGGGGAGGAGCCGCATGATGTAGCTTGTTTGCTGTTGCAGCGCATGGACTTAAACATAACATTATATAAAACATTATGAAGTCTGTGTTGCATTGCAGAATGGTAAAATCACATCTGGGAGTAAGGGCGATAGAGTGACAATGATGTGATACTTTATCATTTTTTAGCCGGTTCAGAGCTGTTTGTGTGACCTGTAGCATGCTGCTCATTGGTGAGCTTGGAGGATAATCTTTAAAAGTAAATGAAGCTTTGACAATCCCAAAATTTTATACAGTGGTGCTCAGCCCAAGGAGCAAAAGTGACAATTATGCTGCTGCTGCAAAATGAATGTATACCATAGACATTATTTAACTACGAAAATAGCAAAGGAAAGGATAGATCAACTCAAAAGCCAAAGCATATAACATCATGATAAATTCAAATTTGAGTTTGGGAATTTGATGATTAATTTAATTATTTTCAGTTGTTGTTGATAGAAGTAAGAAGAATTATGAGGTATTTTGAGATTTGAAATCTTCTACTGTTTTGCGAAATACTTAAAAAAACTACAATGCTAAAATGAAAACCTACAGAAAGGTGGTTCATATCTCAAATGATAAAAGACAAATCTAAATATACTGTGAAAGTAACTCCATAGTTACATTCTGTAAATGAAATATTCTTCTACGATCAATTCACTGACCTGATCAAGACTTTCTTAATGAGATAAAAAGTGAAGGCAGCAAAGCTTATAAAGAAAGGAGCTTGCACTTGAAAAAGCATCTCAAGAGAAGACATTAGACCACTGATTATAAGAAAAACACATTGTATTATAAATTATTAGTAGTAGCCTTGAGTTGTGTGTAAAATTTTGTATTATAAGCAGTAGATGGCAGTAAGAAACTTGATTGGCAGTGTACAATTTTTCAAAATAGCTGCTTCAAGATTTTTTTTTTTGCTGCTTTCATTTGAAGTTTACTAACCTTCACATGAAAACAAACAGATTGTGTATTTAATCTCAACTTTAGTATTTTTAAAATCAACTGGCATCCTAAAGAAGCTTGTTCCTCTCATATCCCCTGCTTAGTCCTCTCTACATCCAGTAATCAAATACCACTTATCATATTTGTGAAAAAAAATTGTTACCTGACATACGATGCAAAACCCATTCGATAAGTTAAGAAAACTCCCAACAATTTTATGGTGTTATGACTTTTTAATTAACTGGTATTCAAATGTGTATTAACTCATCACCAGACAATACAACATTATTCACACGCATACATTCTTTATCCTCTCCTAATGAAACTGACTTACTTACTAAGCAGTTGTGATCTTTGTCTTTGAGTACCATAAATCCCCAAATATAGGACACATTTTTTTCACAATAAAATGAAGGCCAAAAATATGGGTGTGTCTTAAAAACTCAAATACAGTATTAGACATTTTTTGGGATAACATTTGAGTAAGATTGCATCTATCACCCACATAACATGAGTTATGATGTACAGATGCACATTTCTATTCCTGACATATTCTTTTTTATGATAATTTGGGTACTGGGACGAGCTAGACTTGAGGCAATCACTTGGCTGCGTTAGTTGCTTGCGTTTGCATAGGTTAAAGCTAGCAGACTGAACCAGCGGCCGAGTCCATCCTGGTTCACACACAGGCATACAACGGTCCCTCTACTTATGAAGGCCTATTGTTTTAAAATATTTAGGTTACAAACTACCTCTGTGGAAAAAATATTGTGCCTAGTTACTAAAGAAAATTCAGGATATGAAAGGGGACACTATTGGCGTACTACAATAATGAGACACCAGCTTGCTCGAACAAGACTGTATTGTAATGCATAATTATAACCTGCAATGTCTTTGTTTTTCACCCATTTTTATAATTTATTAATATCTGTGGTCTTGCACTTTTCATGTTTACATGCTTCATCCACACTTTCCACCAACAGTTCACACTATAGAACAAACATAAAATTGACATTAGCTATGGCGAACATTGTACATATTCACATATAAACACTGATGTAAAATAACACTGTGGGCTGCCTCGTGTGTCTTGAGCTGTGGGTCAAGAAGGAGATCCCGGGTACAAATACCCGAAATTAGTTTCCTCCGCAGGGCATTCAGGCTCTCCTTAAAGATAAAATGAGAAGCTCTATCATTCGGGAGGGGCTCAGTGCCGAGCCGCAGCTCCTCTGCATTGATAAGAGCCAAATGAGGTGGTTTGGGCATCTGGTTAGTATGCCTTCCTGTTGAGGTGATGTCCCACGCAGAGAAGACCTCCCGGACACCTTCCTGGTGAGGTGTTCTGGGCATGTCTTACCGGGAGAAGGCATCCGGGATGACCTAGGACATGCTGGAGAGACAATATCCCTTGGCCTAGGGACGCCTGGGGTCCTCCTCCTTGAAGCAGGACGAAGTGGCCAGGGGAAGGGAAGTCTGGGCATCCCTGCTGAAACTGCACCCCCCCGATCCAACCGCAGATAAAGGAAACGAATGAATGGATGTTTAGTGTTGTTTAGTTTCATTGTATCCACAAGTACTTTTCAACCTGGTACCTTGTGTTAGCCAATCAGCTCCCTTTTTCTTCCAACTCACAAATGACCGCAACCCTCTACAAAAAACAAAACAAAACAAAAAATTGAATGTGGCGCTCAAAAGGTTTATATACAATAATACCCTCGTTTTCGCGGTTAATGGGGACTGGAACACCCCTGCGATAAGTGAAATAACGCCGTGTCACTCTCTCCCAACAGAATTTTTATGCATGTTCATGTGGGCACCTGAATTATTTTTGAATGTAAAAAGTATTTTTACTTCACATATTTAAGACAATTATTACAGCAGTCTACATATTTACTGAAATCTTAAATTTTTAAACCTTACATGATAACTGTACATTTATGCCTTCCTGTTCCCATCCCTTTGGCTGTAGTTTCACAGAGAGCCACTGTTATACAAGCGGCACCCAGAAGTCTAATTAGAGTGCAGCCTGTAGCAGGCCAAACATGACAATTTATTTATTTATTTAGGGAAGAAAGTCTGTGATGCACTGTGGGCGCAATAGGGGAGTCGCAAAGTAGTGAGGGATCAGTGAAGCATATTGCTGTCCAACACTGTAAAACCGAATTAGGTAACTTCTTTTCAGTGCTACATATAGTTGTGGGATCATCATCGTAGCTCAACATTGCCGGACAGCTTTTTTTTTTTTTGCCCCACAATGCCCATTGTTGGACATAATATGCAATTCCATACGAAAAAGTACAACAATGACATATCTGACATGAAATGTGACAGCTCTTAGCTTTTAACCAGTGGTGGACCGTCAGGGCCAGCAAGGCCCTCTCTCTTCGCCTAATTTAACCTGAGATTATCATAACTACAATAAACTATAATAATTATAATAACTTTAATAATAATCAATTACATTTTAAATGTATTTTTACTAAAAATATATATTTTATATATACACTTACTCTCCATATTCTGTTCTTTTCGTGTCATGTTATATCCATATGGTTACACTCCTCCTAAGTGCTGCAGTTTTAGTGTAGAATTTTTAGCCAGTTAGAATTCAGCTAACATATGTCGCCAGGAGACGGGAGGCGCTGAGCATTCGCTTGAACAATATGAAGGCTTCTGCGCAGTGTGCAATGACATATTGTGTACGGGCCCATATTTTTGTTAGCTGCAATAGCCAGTCGACCCATAAAACGCCTTCAAGAACCCTTGCGTAGAATGTGTCGTAACTGGAATCTCACTGCAGGAAGGCGGTACCATATTCATCCACCATGTTTAATGGTGAAAGTACTGTAGTTAAATAAAGCTACTTAAGAAAAATGAAATGTTGCTCCACAGAGGAAAAAAAGAAGAATGGATTTTGTACTTAAATAACTACGATACAGACGTTTTGGGTGTGTTAAAATGTTTTTGTCATTTTATGTCATTCATATTCATGGTCATGGTTGGTATAGTCTGGTTGTTGTGAGTTTGTGAGGTTCTCGTTAGTTTGATTCGGTCCACCTGTCTGGTGATACAGGTCTTGCCTCATTTCCTTGTGAAATCTTCCTTTTTTGAGACACATAATTCTCAGTTTTCCTGCATTTTTGGGGTCCCCTTCCTTCCTCCTCCCAACTCACCATGCCCACACATGACACATATTAATTTGCCATTTGTAATTTAGCGTTCAATCTTGTTAAACTCGCCTGCTCTTCGTGGACTTCCTAGAACTTTGTGGAAGAATAATTTGACATTATTATTACTTATTCTAAGTTTTGGCACGTAGAACGATAAGTTCTGTTGTTTGAATTGCTGATACATTTTTATTGATGTTTAAATGCTCTGAAAAAATAGCGTGCGTAGCCCAGAAATGCATACGAGGGGTCCAGTCACTGAAGCCCCCAGTGTGAAATGCACGGACCGCCACTGCTTTACCCATGCAAAAGTGGAAATATAATTGCAATTTCAAAATTAGAACTGTCAGAGGCATTTCCTTTACTGATTTCACAACAAACCCGAGTGCCAGAATACTGGAACAGCAGCCCTAAGCAGCCCATCAACCATCCTGGCCTACCAGGAGTTGCCCTGGTGCTCCAGATTGGCCAGTCTGGACATGACGTAAGCTGTCCTAAATTCATCAATGAAGTTTCATTTGAATTCAGTCTTTTACTCTGAAGGTACAAACACATCAGTCTTCTTGATGCTGGTGGCTTGATAGCTCTCTCGCTCTCTCTCGCTCTCTTTCTTTGCTCTGTGACTCTTTCTCGCCAGTGTCATCCAGCACTGTGCAGATACCACGCCGAATGTAGAACAGCCTCCAGGAGGAATGAGCTGCCTGGCAACTGATGAGAAGACCACATAAGAGAAATAAGTCAAAGAAAATCATTTTGTGAAAATACTTCATATCTACAGAAGTGTGAGCAGACACACTCAGACATTCTCAGACTCTGCAAGTGGGTGTCAGTTCGAGGGTGTGTGCATGTGCCACGGACTTGTAGTCTGCGATGTAAAGGTGGATTTTGCCATGCGGAAGAGCAGGTAATAAGGTAAGACTCGTGACACTCTTTAAATTGTTTTTAATTCTATTAATGCTTTTTTAGGATTTGTTTTAATATTCAAGCCAGGATAAAGCCCAGCATGATTCTCTTATCAACTGTTAACTCGTAGGATAAAGGTATTGGCATTTGGTTTCACCAGCAATACTAATAGATGTAGAATTTCTCTGGCCAAATGGTGTTAGAAATATTTCACAATACAATACATTTATTTTTTTAAATAGCCTCTCATGGGTTCTGTTCTGCTGAAAGAAGACATTATGCTCTACCTCAGTTTGGATGATGATGTTGGGAGGGGAACGGGGTACACTCAACTGTGGGATTTTTTGTGTCTGATGACACTTCTTTTTTAGGCATCTCTGGATTAAAAGGCAATCAATCAATCAATTGATATGAAATAGGGAGAAGAAGGTGTAACGTGGGTGAATGGATGAGATAGATGTGAGGGGAGTCTCCAATGATTGTTGCAGCTAATGACGTGACGGCAGTGAGAATACTCCACAAGGTGGTCCCAGATGCTTGGTCAGGATGACACATATGAAGTTGGCACTGCGGTGTGAGTCAAAGTAGCCCTGTGCTATTATTGTGGCCCCCCTGAGTGCAGCAGGATCTAAAAGCTCTGCTTTTATTTTTTTTAAACATACCTCAATGCTGACTTAAAGTAGGAGAAATAGGAATGAATTATAAATAAGTTACGTCCCAGCTGAGGGACTCAGCTAGTGTCCCCTGTCTCACTTCCAGAGCTTCAATTGGAAGCGGTTTGGTGCTGTAATTGTGTGCAAATTAAGTCGAATTGCTCTCCTCTTTAGAAGGCACAGCAAAGCATATGAGAGAAATAAAATGGAGGTTCCAAACTAATAGTGGATTATTGATGAATTAGCTGTCATAACTGAGTGCAAACATTAAATGCAGGTTTAGCTACTTTTTCCCCCTGGTGCAAGGACTTTGTGTTACGTCAGGGCTTTGACAAGCTTGCTGTCTCAAAACGAGAGAGATGCTAATGGAGGGGAGAGAGGATGCAGGCATTACCGCTGCAAGATAGAGAAAAGGGAGTGCATCTGTAAGAGCTTGTGTGAGGCGTTTCCATGGCAACCTGACAGGGGTGTGTTTGGTCTCCGGAGATGGTGCGAAACCAGCGGGAAGAGAAAGGGTGAGATGGGAGGAGAAGAGAAAACTCTCCCTTGTTAAGGGGGATGGGAAAGAGATGATGGAGGGAAGAAGGGCAGGTAGGAGCTTTTCCCTCATCCTATTGTTTGTTTTCTCATCTCCCCGCTGTGCTTGCCTCGCTGATTTTTCTCAACCTTCACACGCATCCTTTTTTTTTTTTCACCATCCCCAGCAACTTGTAGGGCTTGCCGTTGTTATATTTCTATCACGAGAGGCTTTTGCCACTAATCACCAGATGTGCGTTATAACTCATCAAGCCCCTATCATCTATTGCGTCATTTGCATGTGTATAATTCAACCTGTACCCACAAAACACTTTATGACTCATTCTAATGAACTAACGTCCGTGCCAAAAAGCTTCACCCAAAGCTGCTGTTGTTCTCTTGGCACTTTTTAAAAAAATTCTCAAATGGTGTCAATCTTAGAAAAAAAAAAGAAAGGAAATCATTGAAATTGTTTACTATAAGGGGTTTCTCCCATGATTCATTATTTATTCATTTTCCAAGGATTACAGTAATTGAACAATACATCATATGCTATATCATAAAAAACTATATATATATATATATATATATATATATATATATATATATATATATATATATATATATATATATATATATATATATATATAACTTTTAGGTGTGCCTTATAATTCATGAAAAACGGTAATTGTTTTTACAATTGTATTGTGACTTCAAACTGTTTAATTTGTTTATTTTTTCAGTCTGCCTTAAAACAATAGTTCTCTCAAATACTCTGAAAATACTTGTTAAGCGCATGCCAAAACCCTTTGACCACATAATAAATTCCCTAATTCCATCCATCTATATTTTTATGTGCATCTTATCTTCTGCAGACTCACATAGATGAGTTTGTTCCCAGCTGAATGTACACTGGAGTCAATCATAGGGTTTACTGCATAATACAACACTATGTGGGAATTGATCCCAGGTCTGCTGCATTGACATCAGCTATTTGACCCACTACACTATCAGTCGCCTATACATTAATATTGAGAAAACAGTTTGTTGGTCACATTGTATAATTCTTATTTTAAAATACTTTTGACTTACACAATACTTTTGACTTACTCAACCAAGGTTTATGAACCGAATGTATGAACACAGAAGTTAAAGGTAAAAAGACCGAATAAGTGTAATAAATTGTATAGCAAAAACATTTAAATTTGTGGAGAATTGTTTGTGTGTAACAGCAGTTATGTACATTCATATTGGGATATCTGAACACCAGTAAAATGTGAGTCAAACAAATATGAATTTAACATCAGAACAAAACACTAGACACATTTGATTCCGTACCACTTTGTTTTGGAAGGATGAGGCAAATCAACAATAACAATAGAGAATGTAGTGTAATACACGTGGGCTGCCAGTAATTGTCCAGACATGTTAGGACCTGATTGATGAGACTAACTGGAATCAATACACAGCAGACAATATTGAGCACAATGCAAAGACAGGAAAAACATGATAGAGTGCACCAAAATGTCTCTGATAAACAAAATATCAGCAGACAATCAAAAGTCTAGACTGGTGTGCTTCTGCAGCATTTCTTTCGTTTGTATCTGAAAATTGACAAATCTGTTGGCAACCATGCTGAAATAATAATACTAATAATAAAAAAAAAAAGAATAAATAAATTTAAATTTGAATACCGACTTATACTCAGAAATGATGGAATACAATTCAAATAAAGCTAGAGTACATCACGAGGGCATCTTACGTGGAGCCAAGAGAGCTGGCTGTGTAATAAAGTGGAGGGAAAAGGGTTGAATTGGGTTGGCTTACTAGGAGATTTTTAAAGGTTTTCTGGGAGTGTTCTCAAAATAGACCCCAAAAGAGGGTTGGCCAGAATGCTGCGGTATTTAGCAACAACAACGAAAAAAATAAAAGAATAGCAGAATCTCTTCTCACAAAATCTCTGGTTTCACAATTGAGAAATACACAATGGACCACTGCTATTTGCAGAGCATAGGTTCTCCTTAATAAACAAAACTATCCTAAAAGTGATTTTAATTACCCTTTAATTCTTTGAAGCATCACTATTACGCAAACTATGGTCCCAGAAAATTTTTAAGGGACAGTGTGTAACATTTAGACAGTTGTTCATTATACAAGAACAAATTCAATATTTTCCAAAACTTTCAAAGGAATGTGATCTTAATGACCAACAGTAGGTTTTAAATGTAATCATAGGTCTAGTTATTTTTAAATAATATTACATGGGGGGTGGCACTTCTCCTGAGGTGGCCATATTTGTTATAGCTACGAACAATGGTAAATGCAACACCTGCAGCACCTCCTGCTGTCTGTAATGAAAAACGGTCAAAATCTTACACACTATCCTTTTAATGTTGTCATCCCCTTACGAACCCCTTCAAACATTGCTATACGCCTAAAAATATATGCCTTAATGCTACATAATGATGTTTAATTTGTCTGTGTGAATGCCGGTATTTTACACTACTCAACCAGTGCATCAAATGAACAGAAATAGTGTAAGGGATGTATAAAAAGAGAGGACTTAAAGAATAAAGTAAAATGCAATTCATCGTCCAAATCTAAACCTTGGGGGGGGGGGGGGTTCAATTGGGAAAGGAGAATTACAGAGGCCATACTGATATGGGTGACAAAGTGCATGAAACAACAACAAAAGAAAGTTTAAGCTCTGACTTGTGAATGACTTTAGTTTGATCCCAAATTAACCACTGGAATAAAATTGTCTTGTGGAAATTCAAATTGGCCGGTAACTTTAGAGCATCACCAGCCATATTGGTTGGAGTTAAAAAAAAACAAAAAAAAACAAAACCAAAAAAAAAGTCAATTTGAAAGCCTAAGTGTTATCAGGTGTTTTATTTATCTATTTATATATTTTTGTGTACTCTAGCCTGAATAAATTGATATATGTGGTCTATTACTCTGCAAAGCTAGTTTTGACATGATGTCCAGCTGTCACACTGTGAGCGGGGAATTAAGAGATTCAATTACTGCTCCGTTTACCGACGTTGTCTACTCTACTAATATGAGTTCCCAGTGAGAAATCTAGGTAGCTCTACTCAACTCTACTCATTCCTTGTGGTACCAAATGTTTTTGCCCAAAAGGCAGCTTGATTAAAAAATAAGATGTAAATACTTTGGAGGCCATTGATTGATCTGAGACAGATTTGAATGTCTGGCGGCGCAAAGTGCCCAGGGAAAACAGCCAACCCTAACGGCGACCAACAAAGAGAGGAAAAACAACGGCTTCCGTAGCCTTCCTTTGATGGATTTAAAGTGAGTATCGTCTTCTGCTTGATACAATAATCCAAAACTGCCACAAACCAGGCACCAGGTACAATAATTCTTTTGCACTCTCCATTGTTTTTTTTACTGTTTGCAGTGCACGCTCACTGTAACATGACGTCACTGGCAGGGTGAGGAGGGGCTGCTGGGTAGTGGCGGTGGGCCTGGACACGTTTTGTTCTTTGGTGTAGAGCCCATTGAAGCAGAGTAGAGCAGGTTAGATACCGTCGGTGAAAACATGGCTTATTTGCACCCCCCAAAAAAATGAAATGGTCAATTTAATCCAGGTAAAGCAAGCTCGAGGACTGACAACAAGCTAAAACAAAGCAAGATAAAAGCACATACAAATACTGGAAATATTGGATCTGATTGTGACATGTCATGTGTGACCTCGCGATTGGACCGTGTACCTTGCCATACATACTGCATTTGTTTTGTATGTCTGCAATGTATTTGGCATACCTTTAACGTTACATGATGTGATGTTGTGACTGACTTTTTGACCGATCGATTCACTTAACTTTCCTTCCGAGTTGTCGTTGTCTTCCTTAGTACAGATATTTGTATATGTTCAGCTCTTACTCCATTGAGCACATTATGAATAGAGTTAGCAACACGATGTTTATTTGTTATTGGAGATGATTTTTTTATTTTGACATTGAATACGTGGCTAGTCTGTGGGGCACTTTTGCCGGAGTGTGATTAGCATTGCAGATGTAAGTTTCTGTAGGCAGCGGTTTCAACAAACTCAAGGCTCTTCCATCCCTAGTGCTTGATTAAAATTCATCAGTGATGCGTGGGAATTTCACAGCTCAATAATGTGCCTACAATTCAAGTCACTATTTATTGTCCAGGTATATTGCACTTCCTCATGCCTCAGCTCTCCTTCCTTCTTTTTCACTCATACAAGGGCTTAAACCACACGAGAAGTTTGATGTTAAATTCCAGAAAAACAAGCTCTTTTTGGATTTAATGCTGCACTCATAATCATAATAAACTTGTTATCTCTGTATTACTGTCATAATCAGTTTTTTACTGCCTATGATTGCTATAAAAAACCCAAATCCATTTATTCATCCATTTTTTTTTTTTTATAGCCGCTTATCCTCGCAAGGGTCGCAGGCTTTGGGAAAGTAGGCAGGGGACACCCTGGATTTTTTACCAGCCAATCGCAGGGCACATCGAGACAAACAACCATTCACGCACCCAATCACACTTGAGGACAATTTAGTGTGTCCAATACACCTGCCATGCATGTTTTTGGAGTGTGGAAGGGAGGCCGGAGCACCCCGGGCTCGGGGAGAACATGCAAACTCCACACAGGAAGACGAGAGTGAGCTGGAATTGAGCTCAGGACTCTGAACTGTGAGGCAGACATACTAATCACTCTTCCACCCTGCCACCTGTTGGTATATACCAAAGAGTGAAAATGCATTACTTACATCATACTGCCATTAACCCATTCACTGTCACTGATCACTACAGACATCAAATATAAATTTGTACTTAGTTGAATGAGTTAATTACCATGAATACAATAACGCTTATTACTTTTACAAGACAATTGTATTATACGGAGCAGTTTATTCAAATCCATAAAATAATTCCAGTCATAATCACCCAACTCAAGTGTCACAAACGCCAATCAATGTGTCTTTAAAACTCTCAATACTCCCACAAGTATAAACAATAATTGATTACCAATCAAGCGGAATTATATCTGTGAGTGGATACAACAGTCGGGATCTGATCGTTAACGAAAGCCGCAGTCCAGTCCACTGTAACTTCAATAATGAAATCAATGTACTATATTGCAACCCTAGTGAGGATAAGCAGTACAGAGAATGGATTACACTTGCAACATACACACACACATACACACACACCCACACGCACACGCGCCACATAGTTTTCACATGTCATGTAACAGGCGAGACTCTCAAAGCTAGTTACGAAATGACGTCAGCTTTAACAGTAATTCTGTTTAATTTGCTATGTCACACTTAACGAGAGCCTATTGGTGATGTTTTGTGCGTCCAAACTGAACTTGGATTTTCCTCATGTCCTACCACTTGACAAACCAGCGATAATAATCTTCAATGACTGCTATTTATGTTGCCAATCTAAAACAATAGTTTTATTTCCTTCCTTGAGCCATTTCAGAGAATTCCTTGCTTTGTTCGGCGGTCTCAGCACTGCCTCTGCCTAAGCAGATAAAAATGGCTTGCGAGAGTCATGACACTCGTATCGCCTCTATGCCGCCCCCGCACTATGCGTACAACTTAAACACGTTCTCATGTCATCCGAGCAGCCTTGCCTATTTTTACTTCCGGTTTTACATTGGGGTTGGGGAGAAGTGATTTTGCGCCAAATCATCCAAGAGAAAAACAACGTTTTAGTTATTGGTTAAACATTTTATTGTAGAACATGAGAATGCAGCGAAAATGTGTGTTTGAGTGCACACAGCCAGACAACCAATTGTGAGTGTAATCATCAATGTTGGGAGTAATGCATTACCAAAGTAATGTACTTATTGTAATGCATTACTTTCTGCTGTAATGGGGTAGTGTAACGCATTAGACACACAGGAAATATATATTTTTTACTCAGTACATTTTTAACCTGAAAGTGGTGGGTTTTTTTTCCAAAATTCGCCAAAGACACCGCAAGATCGAAGGAGAAAAGTCCCGGGGTAAATGTTTACTTGGTTATTAGTATCTACTACAGCAGCAGCGGCAGCAGCAGCCCATTACTTTCCATTACTTTCAGTTCGTCAAAGATAAAGACAAGAAGAATATCATAGTTAGGTGCACTTTGCGCGCGACACCTAAAGAGCTGTTCAGTTCGCCAAATAGCACCAGTAATTTGCTAAACCATTTAGAGTGGAGCCCTAGAAACGAGAAGAAACCACACAGAGGATTGAGAGTGGGAATAAAACAAAGCAGGCAAAATCATTCGTTCTTTCGCTGAGAGATGCCACTTTGACCTCAAGAGGTTAGGAAACTCGTGGCAGAATATGTCATACATAGAAGATATGCTGCCGCTTTCCACAGTGGAGCATTTCAAAACGAGCAGCAATGACAAGTTAAGCTAATGCTAATTTTCACTGTATAATTGCTATAGTCTATAAATAGTTGTGGTCAATGTGTGTCAAGATGAAGCATACAAAATCTCATGTAAGTCAATCAATAAGTTAGTAAGTTAAACAATAATAATGATGTTGCCTACCTGCTAACATTTGCGCCACCAAAACTGAATTTGAATATTAATATTCAAACTGTGGAAAGGAGTAACAGTTTTTTTTTCTGAAGCATAAACATCGTATAACTATGCTGTGAAGCACACATAATAATAAAGGGATTAAAACACATAAAAGATTCCGTATCTTGTCTTTGACGGATTACAATACAATACAGATGAAATGATTTGTAGTGTTTTAGGGTTAAGCCAACCTTCCACTGAATGTTTAATGAGTGTAATGAGCTTCATTTAGAATTGGAAATCCATATTTCTAGTTATGGTGGTGAAAGTAATATAGAAGTAATGCAATAGTAGTGTAATGCATTACATTTCAAATTCAGTAATATTGTAATATAAGAAATTACTTTGAAATGGCATTAATTAGTAATAAATAATGCAATAGAGCTTTGAAGTAAGTTGCCCAACACTGATAATCATTTCACAGAGGACTGTATGGGGAACCTTTGTAGATGCAAATGTGAATTTCCTATAAAATTTCAAAAGAAATCTGGCGCAATTCCCACAATTGCACCCGATGGAGAGGCCATAGCTGAAGGTACACATTAACTTCGTACTATAGAAATGAATCATGTGCATTGGATGAATTTATATTATGCTGTGTAAAAACTGCTTTAACTGCATTTTTCTTGTGCTACTAACTTTTTACATTTCACAATTTGCAGTACTGTGTACTTACTTTTGGGTTTCTTGATGATGTAAAATCACACTTGTTGATATTGTGACTAATTTGTTTTTTAATTACTTTTGAATTTTGAGCATTAAGTCTTGTCAAAATTCCTATGCTTAACCTTTTGTCCTTTCAAATTGGAAATCATCACACTTGTTATTTACTGGCACATGTGTCTTGTGCTGTCCTATGGGGAATGCACATTTTTTTAGTGCATTCTTTTTTGGAGTGACACATTTCACTGACTCCTTTTCTTTTTAGCAGCAAACTTGTAACAGTCCATTTTTGTGCAATTCAGGCTCCTGCACTTGGCAAAGTGTCAACAATATGCTACTGTAGCTGCTCCAAAAACCAAAAGACAAAAACTGCACTTGCAGCAGTGAACTTTGAGTGACCTAGCCGACTGAACTTGAATTTGAATATTAATATTGAAATTGTGAAATGCACTAACAGTTTTTGCCTACTGCATCAACAATGGATCACGATACTGTGAAGCTAAGTAATAAAGGGATTCAAATACAAAAAAGAAGATTTTGCATCTTGTCTTTAAAGATTTACAATACAATACAGATTCAATGATATGTACTGGTTTTATGCATAAGCCAACCTTTCAGTGGATGTGTAATGAGCGTAATGAACTACATTCAGAATGGCAAATCCATATGTCCAATTATGGTGGTGAGAGTAATATAAAAGTAATGCTTTACATTTCAAATGCAGTAATATTGTAATCTGACTAATTACATTGAAATGACAGTAATAAGTAATAAATAATGCATTTCGAAGTAACTTTCCCAACACTGTCCGCAGCACAGCCTTATTTACAGTCAGCACATACACAGTGAATGTCTTAGTGCGAAAATGTCAAAAGTCCGGCCCGGGGGCCAAATGCGGCCCCTGGTCAATTTCCATCCAGCCCGCAGCCTCCGTCATAAAATCAATAACGTCTGGCCCGCATGGAGAATTAATACTTTGGGCAGCAGCGCTGTTACCTGCGTGTGCTAAATGCTGCCATCTATAGGCTCAACTAGGAACAGCAAATTAGTATATGAGTAATTGACTGTATGAGCCCCTAATTTTCTAACATGGCGACAATCAACAAAAGGAGCAAGTTAAGCTGCAGTGTGACACAATGAGCTGCGGTCAGCACCAGCAGCTTTATATCACCAACTTTCTTTGACAGTTGGATAAGGACAAGTTTCCGACAGATTCGATTATTTGGTAAGATAATGATAAGCTTATTCCATACCATTTAAAAATCCAATCAACATTTATAGTTACTAATTTCATATTTTAAATTGTTCATTTCTGTTATTGTGTTAAAAATTCTATAAATATCTGTAAATTTGCACCTAAGAGTACAATTACTTCTGTTCAACTGTTACAAAAAAGTTAATTGAAGCGTTAAAAAAAGTGAAGTTAAATGAATATTCAATTTCAATATTTAATGTCAATTAATTTTTGATATGCATGTTTCAAATTAGAGTTTGGACACCCCTGGCTTAGTGCAATGTCAAAAAAACTTAATAATCCAGGAGCCACAAATACACAGCAAAAACTGGAGAATTAGGATTTCAGAGCTAAATTTGTGGGAGTATGTTTTAACTCCTAAAGTGTAAAGCGAACATTTTCAGAGTTTAGTGTTGTCCAGAGTATGTGTTGTTTCAGAGTTGATCACCTGGAAATAAGATAAACGCAGTAGTGTTAGATAATCTCTGCCTTGCACTTGCATGTCTTCATTTTCACAAGACTTTCGAGCTGGACAAAACCATCATTACCTTGGACCGTTGGTGGATGACCGAACGCTTGAATTTTGGGGCGTACTATTTAATCTGAAAGCTGTCATGTCTCTACCATACAGTTCTGTTTTTTTCTCTGCTGTCGCAGTAGCCGTGACCGTCATTAATGAGGGGGCGGAACCACCGGCCACTCAGTTGACTTCCATTTGTCGTCATGGGCTTTTTAAGTCCAGCCGCAACAGCAAACCACTTGCCGAAACATGGGCAGCTGTCAATGATGGGCTCATTTGAGTTTTGTCCAGCTCTGCAAATGTTCTCTTCATGAGGTATTGACAATAAGATGGCTTTAAATTGATGGTCATCAATACAAATTTGGACATGTTGTTCGCAGAGAAATGACATCCTACAGTTTTGTCAAATCACGTATAAACTAATTTATAATGACATGCACATGTGACCAGCTAACTCAGTGGTTATGGACAAGCATAATGCAAGGTACTGGGGCTCAAACTCTTTCAAGCCTATTAGGAGTCAGCTTTAAAGTGTGAGAAGAGTTACTCGTCTACTCCTAGTGTTAATTTATTTCTTCTCTACCAGTGTGAAATATTGAACTATTTTAAAAGTGTTGATTCAACTCCGTAAAGTGTGGAGCTGTATAAACTCTGAAAAAGTGTTCAAATCATGTATGGGAGTCATTTCAGCACTGGGCGTTTTGCTGTGTAGGCACATTTGACGGGGGGGGGGGGGGATTTGAAACATTTTTTCATATACAAAAATAACAGATAAAGAAATAATCTGTTTCAGATTCCAAACTGTCACCATCATAAGGTTTTTTTTTTTTTTAAATTTTGATCAGCACTTTTTAAAGACCTTTTTAATGTCCTAGAGTGACATTTACTGCGATAATCACAATTCAACTCACTTTACCTCTGCTTTATTTTTCAATTATGTTAATGGTTTTGCATGGAGTTTGGGAGGCCCAAATGCAGAGTGGCAGGGAGACATGGTGTGAGTTCACTCCAAAAAAAGAAACAAAGCAAAACACTTTGGAATATTAATAGACCTAACACAACTCCCAGAAACAAGTGACCTATTATTGTTAATATTATTATTTATAATTAATTCAGTCATATTAATTAGCTTGGACAAATATTCTATGAAGTATAAACATATAATATTTCTGATATGGGAATATTCCAGGGATAGAAAATTGTGCATCCCATCTACCCGTTCACAATACAATAAATGCTGTTTTGGGTGCTATGTTAAGCATCATATTTTGCATTTAAATGAAAGATGATAATAGGTCTTAATAGTCATTATACATGCACAAGTACAATGCAACAAAATCCTCTTAACATTCTTGAACAGTCCAAGAAGCATATAGATGTGATGGAAAGGCCTGTCAGTACTCACTAAAAAAATCATCACATGTTCTATTTTGAAGCATTTTCAAGGTGATTTTCTAATTGCCTGTTTGTTGTGGCTCCTTATGAGTCATTGTGCCATTTCTATGGTTACAAAATTGTTTATTTTGTTCATGACATTTCTTTTTTTCTTTTTAAACAAATTGTTTTTGTTTAAGCTTAAAAATATTGTTACGATCCCGATTGCCAAGGATGTTGCTAAACACAAATTTTAAATCTAAGATTTTGTTTAAAACATCATCCAATTTTGAAATATGATATGCTTCCTCCATTGGAGGGAGTTGGGTCTGGATTTCACAGATGAGCGTTTGTCTGACCTTTTTATTAAAAGACTGATAAGAGATTATGTTACCCCTGATTACAGCTTTAAATTCTTTAAATTCTTCCCACAGAGTGGAATCAGATACATCACCATTGTCATTCAAGTTAAAACGATCTTTAATTTTGTTTGAAATGTGTTCATTTCCTCATCATTTCTCATCCAACTTCATAGTTCACACTTGGCGTCATTCCAACAAAACTAAAAGGTAGCGCATTACATATTTTAATGTTGTCTCAGAAAATGATGACTCTGCTGGGAATCATTGAGACCGGTGCAATTAGGGGATTAGGAAGGGTCCCACCAATTTCCTTTGTTCTCACCCTAATTAAACAAGACTAGCAATACACTAAAGAATAAAGTGCAAAGCTGCACCAGGCAAGCAAGTGTTAGTTTCACTAATAATGAACAGTTTACAAAGGATATAAACACCATGATTGCAATAATTACATACTGGAAAAAAGGTGGAACAAATAACCTTTACTTGGTGTCCTAAAAGAAAAACAAATGGGCCAAATGGAGACTCATAAACCTTTTTTCTTGGTTCAATCAATTCTGACTCCATCAATAATTGTAAAGCAAACGTGACAAGAGCCACGACCAACCACGACTGAGAAATACTGGAGCACTAATTGGTCAAAAAGGGAACACTGCTGATTCGTGACTTAGAAAAATGCAAATACTGTATATGATTCACCTGTGTGCGTGCAACGTTCATCTCTCGAATGCAACTTGCGCAAGATGGACAAAAAAGGTCCCTTCTGGCATTCCCATCTGGAAATCTAAAAAATCTGCAGAATTGGGTTTCTTTGATGAATCTCACAACCCTAAAATGATACCTAAATGCGCTGAAATGCTGCTGGAAGGGTTGAATGCTCTTATGCGTAAAACATTCAAAAGTAATGACTATCATGTTTATGGGATTCCCTCCACTGGCAGAACGATGATTGGGAGCTTGGAATGTCTCTCAGTTCTCGGGCCTGAGGTTTCAATCTTAGTCATCTGCTTCTCTTGCTGCCTCTCACTAGCATTCGCTCCTCATAAAGAACACCAAAGTGAAGGCGATATATAGGAAGAAATGCATGGACATAAATAGAATGGCAGGCTTGCTTCAAAAACTGGCGCATTTTCATTTTTTGTGCCAGGCCAAGTCTCGTTTTGCATGTTTGGGTATTTGTCAGACTATGCTGCACCTTGCTGGCTATTCAAGTGGCTCTAGGGAGTTTTCTTTCAGACACCCATAGCGCATCTGACAATTTTGTGGCAAAAAGTAGACTAGACTAGACTAAACTGTTTGAAACCATTCATCCATATGTAGGAGCTCAAGCTACATAAAAGCGCCTTGAATGATTGTACAGATCAATTTGTTGAAATAATTATGATTACCATTATAGTATTGTTTTAAAAGCACACTCCTGAAAAACGAGTGTGCGCGTGTGTGTGTGTGCGTGTGTGTGTGTGTGTGTGTGTGTGTGTGTGTGTCTGTGTTAGGGGGCTGTCACATACATATGAATGATCAAGTCTTGTTTGTTCACTCCCACAATAGTGCAAATGTCCATTTATAATTGGGCCCATCCATGATAATATCAAAATTAAATTAAAACTCCACCCTTGCAGATTTACACTAGAATTTTGATAGGCATAAAGCACATTGATGTTGTGATGTAGAAGTAAAAATAAAACAAAAATTGCAAAAATAGTCAATCATGTGCAGTATTGGAATGGGAGGAATGGAATTGAATTGATTCTTTATATAAATGAGATTCATACGATCCGGACTGCCTTTAAAAATAAAATGTAATGCAGTAAAATGACTTCTCCCTGTACAGTATGTACAGCATGCACATTTGGTATGCTGTTATTAATCCTCACAGAGCCATTTGCTAAATATGAGACTTATTGCAGTGTGTATTGTAACCCCTTTGAAGACAATTTAAATTATACATTGAATATACAGTAAACCCCCTTCAATAAGTGAAAAACCGCAAAGTAGCACCCCCGTTTCTCCCCTCCGAGTTCTCATGCATAGTTATGTGGGTACCTGATTTTTTTTTAAGTGTGAAAAGTATTTATACTTTACATATGTGAGACAAATACTACCGCAGCACTCATAGTTACTTAAATCTTAAATTATTTAACCCTATACAATAACTGTACCGTTATGCCTTCTGGTTTCCATGTCTTGGCTGTACGTAGCCGGGGTCACTGTGAGCCGCAGTTGCCCTAGGAGTAGGCACTAGGATGTCTAGAGTCAAGCAAGTAGCTGACCAAACATGATTAAAAAGCAGAGTTTACGCTTGAAATTCCATTTTATTACAGACGATAAGGGGATATGAAAGCTTTCTTTCCTCCTTGTGATCTTTTAGCCACTCGTGTGTGATTGACTCAGAGAACTTCCTCCAATGACAAAAAATATAAAAGGTGTACTGCTCTCAACTGACTGGCCAGGCAATCTGTCAATTAGCTCTAGAGTCAGGCAACCAATGAGAATGGATTTCAACTTCTGAGCAGAGGTGGGTTACAATTCCCTCATTGGTCAACTGTCACGCAGGGAGGCAACCATGTGTCTTGGAGGAGAGTCTGTATAATGTAGGAGTGCCCCTTGACAGATTATTATTGACAGATCGCCTGGTGAGTCAATTGAGAGCAGTACTATTTTTTTTTTTGTCAATGTGGAGGGAATTTTCTGAGTTAATCACACACGGGCGGCTGAAAGAGATCGCAAGGAGGAAAGAAAGCTTTGGGATCATCTTACATTTTGTAATAAATTGGAATTTCAAGTGTAAACTGCTTTTTTGAACATGTTTGGTCAGCTCCTTGCTTGACTGTAGTTAGATGGCCGAGCGACTACTCGTAAGACAATTGAGGCTCACCGTGATCCTGACGATGTAGAGCCAAAACAACAAAATAAATAATAATATGACAGTTACTGTATATGGTTTAATGAATGAAGAGTAAAAATGTAACACCAATATCTCTCTCTCTCTCTCTCTCTCTCTCTCTCACTCTATATATATATATATATATATATATATATATATATATATATACAAACACACACACACACAGTCCCTGATTTACGTTGTGTGTACTGCAGTAATTCAACGTTATTTTCATGTTGCGATCTGGAATACTGAGTTTTCTCATCCCCTCTTTATGACATTTTCCCGGATTTGCAACAAAAATAACTGTCATGACCCTTGAGGGTTGGTTGTATTTGTGTTGTTTTGCCTCCGTATACTGGCGTTTTTAGGTAATTGCACTTATTTACTATTGCCATCTAACTGCTTCCATGCAACGCGTGACTTCAATGCTGGTCTGCTATTGGTCGGCCTCACTTATTTCAAAATGGCGTCACAGTAAAGCTTTGTTCGTTTGGGAGTGGTTATAAAACCGTGTTTATAGCGCATTTTACTGCTTAATTCAAAGTTGAAAGGGTTAGCCATGGGTCCCAACATTGCTAGTGATATTAAAAAGAGAAGTAATAAGATGATTTATGTGGAAACCATGCTGGAGATAACCCTTATTAGATATTTAACATAGGTTATACAACAAATTCGCCTTACGACCCAAACCGCGGAACGGATTAATGTCGTAACATGCCACATACATACATACATATACTGTATATGTATATGTATATATATATATATATATATATATATATGTATATATATATATATATATATATATATATATATTTTTTTTTTTTTTTTTTTCCCATGGAAATAAAATGTATTGAGGGCGGGATAGGAAAGGGGCAAAGTAGTGAGGGATCACTGTATTTAATTAACCTTTGCTCAGCCACTATTTTTGATCATTCTACATAAATGTTATTATTGTCAGTGAGCTACGACATTCCATAAGAATAAACATTGTACACACTGGACATTGTGAGTCAGCTGCAGAGGGGAAAAAAAAAAAAAGAATTACAGGAACAGATTGAGAATCACAACTCAACCTTGGTGATTGCATCAAAACAAACCCATCAGCTGATGGCTTGTTAAGTCTGTGATTTTTGCAAATTTGAACATTCAGGAGGGCTGGAGTGATGAACACAAATGAAGCTATAGAGTAAGTGCACATATAAACAAGTTGTATGTTCTGGTCGGTAGGAAGGAAGGGAGCTGTGTTGATTTCATCGGCCCCCAAGCTGCATTCTTAATGCATTCGCACCCGTCTACATTGTAAAGCATTTGAAAGAACATGAATCCCATTTAAAGCAGCAGTCTGGCCTTAGTGTATCCTGTTGTGGAGCCAGTGGCCTCTCAGCTGTCCTATTGTGCCGACACGCACTCCCTGTGAGAGAGCACACTGTTTGCCTTGCGGCAACACATCTGCTTGATGACCACGGACGGCCTTGCTGCTTGTTAGGAATGAACGCATTAGTCTCTCGTTGGGCGGGCTAAGGGAGTTTGCAGCCGATGGCCACTGATTCCTTAATACTCATGCATTTCTGCATCCTGTGTAGGATTTGAAACCTAGGTCATCGAATGTTGGCTAGATGTTGGAGTTGGTAAGATGTCGGTCAGCTGGCCACGTCCTTTTTTGCTGAGTGAAATACAACTCAACTGACTTGTTTATCTGCTATATTTGTGCATCTTGGTTGCATCCTGGTTTCATAAACCAAAAGTTAAAAGTAATGTTTAGAATTAAGTGTTAAGAAATATTTTTATTTTATAGGGATGTGTTTCCATTGCAAGGCAGTCACTCTTTCAAGTAACCAATGGGTGCAGAACAAAATTATGTTCTTTCTTTAGCTCTTGGCTAGGAATTGCAAGATAGAAGTTTTTTAATTCCCTAATTAAAGACGTTTTATTGTAGTCAATTCAACCTCAGCAATACTTTGTTTTTCTTGTAGTGTATGTGAGGGATGACATTTAGATACATTTAAATGGAAACTGCCTTCTATACTTGTTAGCCAGGCAGTTATAAATGAGAACCGACATTCAACATTTGAGTAGTGTGTAAAGCAGGGGTCCCAAACGTGGTGCCCGCGGGCACCAGGTAGCCCCAATAAGATCACATGAGTAGCCAGCAGGCCTGTTCTGCAAATAACTTACAAGAGATAGAACATCAATTTTACAAACAATTATACATGTATTACATTTACATTACATATTAAACTTGATTTACATATTTACTACAGCTGTTACTTAATTATTGTGAAAACTCATTAACATGGTCAGTGTCTTCACATAAACTAGTAGCCCTTTGTATTACTCAGTACCAAAGACATAGCTCTCAGTTTCAAAAGGTTTGGTGACCCCTGATGTAAAGCATGATACTGCCTCCAGTGGACATAATTTCTAATTTCACTCTCATCCCACCTGCTGTCACTCAGATTCGGGTTAATCAGCATGATGGGTTGTTATAGCTTAGATTTAAAGCCCTTAATTGACTTTCTTTTCATGTTACACTTATATTAGTATTATGTGTTCCAAGTGCAGTATAACAGTAGAGTTAAGTGCTAACTTTGTGTAAATACAAATACAGAATAAAGAAATTTTGAGTGCAGGTTGGCTATATGGTTGGCTGAAGTTGTTTGGGAGGGGGGGTTCATGAAGGAAGTTGGCAGCTGTGAGGGGGGTGGCAGAAGTTGCTCATGGACCGGCCATCGTCTGAGCAACTTTAAATGTTAACATGCCTATTTGGGCATGTGGGTGAAAAAGTGGTATAAAAATGAGGCTGTTCTTACCAATCTGGGTATTGGTTTTGTTAAACTCATTAATGTGTGTGAAGAAATACATCTGGACAACACTTGGAAAAAAAAAACCACAGGTTGATACTACTTGGTGGTTAGAGCTGAACAAATTCATACCTTCATGCCTGTAGACAGTTATTTCTCTGTTGAATATTTCCATTGCACTTCTTGAAGGCAAAGGATGTTGGTTTGAATATCTTCGGTTGCTGAACATTTTTCCCCTTTTAGACATATTTGGCCTCAAACAACAACCCAGTCACTCCCAACCACTAATGAAGGCCGGAAATCCAAAAATCATCAGAGGCCGATCAACACTGTTCTGATCAAAATACAAGACAGAAATGACTTAATAACACCCCCCCCCCCAATATAGTTTTCATATTTCTGTTCCATAAATACGTACAAATGTACGTACAGACTTTGCACATGTTAGAATTGAGTGTAATTAGTTGGTATGTGCATGACACGATGTCACATATTCACAAAGATTCAAAAGTTTTATCGTCAAATGCATAGTAATACCAACAATTAAACACTTATTCTGTTCACTTCCCCAAGCATTCCATAATCGAGGAAATAATAAGGTAGGCAATAAAATAAAAACAGCAATAGAACAATAAGGGCAGTAATAATGAACCACTAATAAATGAATAGACTTACAGCTGTATCCATTTGTGGATGATAGCTATGCATGTGACATGTGCAAGTATTGGACAGCAGTGTGGCCCTCTGGTCCTATGAAAAAATGTTTAAAATGATTATGATTAGTATTCGTCCAGTGATTTTATTTGTATATTATTCAGAAGGCTCGGTGGAAGAACAATTAGCATGTCTGCCTCACAGTTCAGGAAACCGAGTTCAAATCCATCTTGCTCTGGCTTTTCTGTGTGGAGTTTGCATGTTCTCCCCAAGCCCACGTGGATTCTCTCCTTCCACACTCCCAAAACATGCATGGTAGATGAATTTGAAATGCTAAATTGTTATTTATTTATTAATTTTTATTTATTCATTATTTAATTTATTTTGCCCAAGAACCATGGTTTGGAGCTATGCTGACCCACTTGTCCCTTTTGCTAAATCATTAGTGCTCTATGTTCTTATTTTGTGTTGTGGTTACTAGCCATAGGGCGACTGAAAACCTTCAAAGGTAATCTTGACAATGGCATTTTTTAATGATACGTTTGTGAACAAAGATGTTTGAAGAGAGCAACAAATTTGATTTTACATGGGTAGATGATGGATGAATATCATTTTGTGAGCGTGTGTGTGTATGTGCTTGCACATGTGCGTGCACATACAAAGCCAAAAATGTCCCTTTGTATCTAAATAACTGATGGAATGCTCACTGCTGCATATATCAGGACAGCACAGTACTCCGGGCAAGAATCAACAAGAAACGGGCCAAGACATCTGGCCTTTAGTTAAGTGACCAAAGGTTCAATAAGCAGAACTTTATAAGATTACGTAAGCAGTGACTGATTTTTATTTTATTTTTTTAACTCTCATGCAGAAACATCCCAATAGAAAACTTCACAAGAATGGCTTTTCATTAAAAAGTTTCATTCATTATGCAAGTGTGCTGACAAGAGAAATAATTCTCTGTATGAGAAAATCAGGGGAAAGAACAACAAAGGGACCATTTCCATTCATATTTTCATTAAACTCTGATTGCATTAAATTTCAGTATTGCAAGTCATGTTAATTTTTGGTGATCTTTGGAGATCTTTCTGGACTTTCTTCAATGAGAGGTATATGGCGATGAGTTACACCAATTCACAGTACACATACACGCTGCCATGTATTAATATCTATCTTTTTGCATTGTATCTAAAATTGTGCATCCGTCATCCAGGGTCGAAAACAAAAGGAATAAATCAAATGATTGTAAATGTCAAAAAAACTTGCAAATTAATGTGTTCTTAACGACCAACAGTATGTTTTAAATATAATTGTAGGACTAGTGATCATTAAGTTATATTACATGGGGGGTGGCACTCCTCCAGAGGCTGCCATGTTCGTTATAGCTTCAGTAGTAAATGCAGCACCCCCTGCTGTCCAAAATGAAAAACAGTCTAAAATCTTACACAGTGTCCCTTTAACCCTGATAGAACTGTTACTCCATCAACCAGTCTATTTTTGTTTAGGACGGTGTGCAGTGTGGCTTTAGTTACTATGGCAACTGTTTAGAAGTCTTCTTTTCCTCACAGCACCAACAGATACATTGTAAATTACTGTCAAAATCTTATTGTTTATGGGAGAAGCAATTATACGAGGTGTTCCTCGAGCTTAAAACCTTACAATCACTTTATCCATACATTATATTAAGTTGTGAGGGTAACTATGAGAACAAATTGTGCTTGCTGAAATTGGCCCATTTGAGAAGACAAGTCCTGTCTCATGCAAGTAAGCCAGCTCTCATCCCGCCCTACATTCTACTGGTCCAATGAAGGGTAAGGATTTTGTTACCATGGTGACTAGGAGTGGGGCAAGGGGTGGTGGCTCTTACAGCCCCGAATCTAAAAATGTGGCTGAAAACTGCAAAGCACACACAAGCTCACACAAAGACAGTGTGGGTACTATTTTCACTTATGGAAGCCACCAAATTACACTTTGTATGTTTGCAGCATTATATAAATCACAATATACAAATATGATGCTTGCAACATCCGTTGTCAATGATTTCATCTTGATTTTCGTGGTGGTGCGAGCCTTGCGTAGCGCGATTGTGAATTTAGCTCTGCGCTACGCTGTACCAAGGGCATTTTCTTTAACCGGCCCCAGGCGCAATGATGGCTGAATGTAGAAAAAAAATTAACCCTGCTGAAACCACGTCTATTTTACATATTGGCGTAGTTAGTGTAATACAGATTTGCTGAATTTGAAGTGCAGGCACATTCTTAGCTCTGCAGATATGTATTGTGTATATGATTGTAGATCATACAGTGACAGTCAAATGTTTGGAATTTCCGTTTTCTTGTTCTTTAGAAATTTCCTGAATTGTAGATGAACACTTACCGTATTTTTATTTACAAGTTGTTGTTTTTTTTTCCTAAGTTTCAACACCCATGTTAAGGGGTTGATTTTTAATTGCACAGCTCAAAACCAAACCAATTTTCTCCACATCCATCTGTGTTTGAAGAACACTTAGTCGATTACAAAAATTACAGTGATCCTCACTACTTCGCTCCTCCCCTATCGCACCCTTGGAGCATCACATATTTTTTCCATAAGAAAATGAATGAATAAAAATAAAAAATGTGCTATATTGCGAAGGTTCTCTGCATGCCAGACAGACGAGTTAAATATAAATGCGCTTGCCACAGGCACTCGTCGGACATTGAATTACTGCAGTACACAAATTTACTTCAATCTTAAATTCTTAAATCGTTTTCAGTAACTATACTATAATAGATACAACTCCCGGGCAGGAATAGATTACAACTCCTGCCCTCATTGGTTGATGGTCGCGCCGAGAGCCAATCACGTGTTTTGTTGGGGTCTTCCCCATGAAACTCACGCACGCTGTTAGGTAGATGCGAAGGAAAGAGCAGAGAAGAGAGAAGAGCAGCAAAGAGCAGCGCTGCACTGCAGCGTTGTAAATCTCTTACCTCGATTTATTTTGTAATAAATTGGAATTTCAAGTGTAAAACTCTGATTGTTAGTATGTTTGGTCAGCTCCAGCTTCCTCTCTAATTAGACTTCTGGGCGCTGCTGATATAATCACGGCTCTATGTGAGACTACAGCGAATGGGATGAGAATGGGAAGGGATAACAGTACAGTTACTGTATAGGGTTAGGTGAATAAGTGTACTGCAGTAATATATGTCTTAAATAAATTATAATTACTTTTCAGTTTTAAAGAATTAAAGTACCCACATACACATGCATGAAAATTCCTTTGGCAGGGTGACGTTACTTCACGGTTCTTCACTTATCTGACGTGGGGAAGTTATGGTCCCAATTAACCACAAAAAACGATAAGATTATACAATGCTAATCCACGTTTGTTTTGAGCTGCGGCATACAGCATTTGGAACATCGCATTTAACGTAAAAAGCTGAATTCTAAAAGCTGGGTGGCGTAACTTGAAACAAACGCACATTAACCTTGTATGAGCTCATCCGCTTGCCATACACAGCATCAGTGTACAGCGGAGTCTCACAGTCTCGTTCTCACAATTGGGTGGGGGGAACGCTGGCTCTTTCTTGTTGGACCTGACAAAGGAGGGAGGAGGCAAAGAAGAAGCAGCTTGTGCATTCATTGTCAGTCAAGTATCGTAGTTGAGTGATATACGTTGTAGAAATGCCTCTAAAAGTAATTTTATCATTGTCACGACACACACCATGATGTGTTTTAATTAGACAGCTATGATATATGTAACCACTAAACTTAGGGATGGACTTATGCTCGGGTTTTTTCGTGAAATTCACCCAAATTGCAGTAAAAACTGGGTCAACTCATACTTGAAAATATGGATGTTTTATCATTTAAATTCCTAAAAGTGGGCACCTTCTGTACATGATAACTTTTTTGCAATTCTCTAGTCTAGTCAGCTGTGTCCATGCTCACAACAGTGCAAAGTGCCCATTTCTAACTGCACCAATCTAAATGGGCAACTGATTTACTGTAGTCCTGTAGTACAGGAGTTTGATGTGCACAAAGTTCGTTAATAAGAAATCGTAATCAGATCTCTAGTGGGTGAATGTTGAGGTGGCCAGGAGGATTCGAAATCATTTCTGTGGTGGGCATTGGAAACCAACTTCCACCTTGACCATATGTGCCCTTGTGTGGCACCCATAGAAGTTGGATACATTTGAAAAGTATCAGTAATATATAATATAGCGCTCTGAGTGATTACTATTAAAAAAAAAAAAAAAAAGATTCAAGTGGTCAGCGTACATGATGGATTACTTATTAAGGCCACTGGTAAACTGACAATACTCAAAGCACTATAAATGTCTGTTTACTTAGTAATTGTGAATGATTAGTGCTTAAACCATAAACATAAAAGTCATGAATTTTTTAAACAAATTTTACAGCTTCAAATGGGTAAAAAATAAATAAATAAATCAATAAAACATCTGGAAATCATCTTGTGAAACATTCTATATAGGATCTAGGTTTCTTACATATGAGGTACTTACAGAAATAATTTGGTATATTATTGCAGTGAAACGTAAGATGAACATTAGAACAAGTCACCATAAGTGGCTGTAATGTTTACTGCTATTTATCTGTTTTAATGGACGCTTATAAGAGAGGAATCGAGCATGGTGCTTTTCTGTTGCCGGAATGTGTTGAAGTGCACTCAACATCCTCCCAGAGTTAGGGAAGAGTGTCATATTTGGAGTATAATGTGCAGTGCCACTTGTTACTCCTGAATTATAATCATGTCATGTTAACCCCCATTTCATTTCCAACATGGTGTTTTGATTCATAGAATCCCAAAGGATTTCAAATGCACGTTTGCACACAAAATGAGGGTGATGGGGAATAAAATGGATTCCACTAGCCTAAAGCGCATAGCAAGCTTACTCCACTCTCCTTCCATCCCATCGCGCGATAAAAAGTCACTTCACAAAAGTGATCATCGTGACCCTGCAACAAAACGCCTCCCGTGAAGCATAGCGACATGCATTGTCGCGTTCGGTATGCACATAGCATTATGCTGCATTCACACTAAATGCGATCGAGGCATAAAAGCGGACAGTTTTGCATTGTGGTCAATAGAGTTCGCGCGATGGCTAGTCGGGCGACGTGATGGACGCGTATGGAGCGCCGCGAGATGCCGTGCCACGCCACGCCAAGCCGCGCGGCACGTAATTTCACCTGTCACGTGAAGTTAAAAATTTTTAACTTCTCTCGCGTTATTTGTAAAAGCGACCCCACAAAACGCATCGTTTACGCTCTACGCGAGGCGGTTTTTCGCTTAATAATAAAAATATTATGTGATAATAGAAATAATAGAAAATAAAAAGAAAGAAATAACAAAAAACAGTCTAAATAAACAGGAAAATGAATAGTAAAAAAACAATAAGAAAAAAAATGTGGGATATTTAAATAGGAAATTAAAAAAAAGACAAGAATTCAAGTCCCATGCATTTAACTACCGTATTTAATAAAATGACTATTACAACAACTGAATACTAAATGAACAAAATAAAGGTTTTTCTATGCTGACAGTTAGTATTTTACCAATAGTTCTATTCTCCTTCAAGATATTAACATTATGAGTCTCCTCCTGACTTTTAATTTCTTCAAGTTCGGCGGGCAGGATTAAAAAGTCTAACAGGCCACATATGGCACCCAGGCCATGATTTGTCTATGCTGATATAGACCGAACGTATTTCTTTTCTGCATTTAAAAAGGTGAGAGGAGCTGCTTTCATTGGATTTAAAACAAGTTGGCTGCATTCCATTCCAATGGTGGGAAGGGTGTTTATATGCTGCAGCATTGCCCAATGCATTTTTGCTTGGCTGTGTTTTCCTGTTAAATTCTGTAATTACTGTTACATTTTGTTTGTGGACTGACACTAATAAAATATAAATAGCTACACATAAAAAAGAAAAATACAGTTTAGATGGTTAGCTGCTTGTTGGGAATTTTGATGAGTTAATGCAAAGAACACAATGGTGTTTTCAGTAGATTTCAGCGACATATTGTAGTGATCTGGACCTTTTATGTAAGCTGAATTATGTGTATATAAATGAAGAGAATCTTTGTGGGATTTAGAACCATTTGGAGGATTTCATTTTGCCATGAATTTGTGAATTTCCCTACGGGGATGAATAAAGTATCTATCTATCTATCTATCTATCTATCTATCATGAGATAGTCTGACTTTGGTGTCCAGCAGCATGTTAAAAGGCAGTTAATATCCAATAAACGTACTCTGGTCTCTTTTAGTCTCTCACTTTTACACAGCTACCTACTCACACATACACACACAATAGCATGGACACACAAACACACTCTAATTTGATGCTGTTATATTAACACTCAATCAGTCAGTCATTCATTCATATATTCTGGCATAAGCAAATCACAGAAGTACTTCTGTCTTCGTCGCATTGAGCCTTGAGCATCTGTTTCAATGCAATTTACACTGTATACTGCAGTGTGAGTGCAATAGACCATTTGCACCCAAGAATGTCAGAAGAAGTTTAGTAATTACTGAAATGACTATTTAAGAGTTTAATAATGTGGTTGAAATAAAATATTCAAAAAAAGGCAAGGAGCAGTTACGTCTGCCAAGTTAACAAAGTATGAATCCTTAACCACATGTAAAATAATTTATAAATGACAATATTATAAGAGAACTTCTCTTGTAACTTGGCACTTGAACACAAACCTTAGTCAATGCTGGAACAAAAACTGGCTTGGTAGCAGGCTACTTCCTTGTGCATGCCATAGTGCCTTCGACAGCACAAATACTGTAGATGCACTTCTATCCAAATCTTAATAAAAATACATTTTAGTTTGTCCTTTAAAAGACATTTGATTCTTTTTTTAATCACGCTTATTATTGTATGTGTAGTGCTACTAGCATTATATTTTATTTGATTTAACTTGGTAACTTTGGAAAAAGGTCTACGCCTTTTGTGTTATACTCAGAGAGCTGACGCAGGAGCTCGTGAAGACAGGTGGGAATTGGAACTAGTTCTTTATCTGTGCACAGGGAAGTGTGAAATAGCTGGTTTGCACTTGGAGGTGCAAGGGGTAGAAGACAGGCAGACAGATTGTCTGTTCAGGGCATAGACAGGCAGGTGGTGTCTCTTTTCGGGAGCAGCTGGCGTTAGGGTAATTGAGGACAGGCAGCTGATACGCAGGCAGGCAAGACTGAAAGGCAGGCGGGCAAGTAGTCGGGGACTGGCAGAACAGGTATGAATGCGAGAGGGCTTGGCATATAGAGAAACACAATCTGGTGAATACCGACAGGAAGAGGTTTTATGCAGAGCAGGTAATTGTTCGCACCTGGTGGTGATTAGACTGCTTAAGAGGGATGTGTACCTGGTGGTGAATGGACAGATTGATTGGAATGTGGTCAAACAGGTTTGTGAGAGAGAATGAGTTGACTGGATTGGCACACTGAGATTTTTTGAGTGTATTTCATCCAACTAATGAAACATCCATCCATTTTCCATAGTCGCTTATCCTCACCAGAGTCGCTGGCTCACTGGTGCTTATTCCACCCGTCTTCGGGCAGTAGGCGGAGACATCCTGGACTGACCAGCCAATCGCAAGGCACACAGAGACAAACAGCCATTCACCCTCTCTGTCACAGCTAAGGGGTATTTGGAGTGGATATTTTTGGTAAGTGGAAGTGCTCAGAAAAGACCCACGCAAGCATGAGGAGAACATGCAATCTCCACATAGGAAGGCTGGGGCAAGCTGGAATTGAACTCAGGAATTGTGAACATGCTATCTCACAAAAGCCAGTATTTTACAAAATTAGAACATTTCATGTGACCAACAAAAAAGGATGTTAGACAGAGATACGTAGGCCTTTTGAATAGCGCATTAAACTAGTATTAATGACATTGAGTTGAACAGCCTTGGGCAATGATCAGGTGGTGTTGTAGCCTAAGTTGCTTCTATATGGTGTTCAGATCATCTGCATTTCAGTATTTATGTTCCATCTCTCTTCTCTTGACAATGCCCTACTAATTAAAAATACTGTTTTTTTTTAATTAAAAAAACAACATTTCCTAGGACAAGCTGCCCTTCATTTGTCCCAACCAAAGTTGTTTCATGCCAACACATAGTGGACTTGAGCTTGAAGTTTGACAGTGAATTTCTAAGAAATTGGCTTACTCTTATGCCAATGTCACCTTAATTCCCACAATGACATGAATGTTTGGAACAGGAGTAAATGCGCCAAAGTGACAATGGAGATTGCTAATCCGTCAAAATGATTTGGTGATGGGTGAAAAGTGTTAATCCCTGCTGTGTTATTCAGTGCCAGGAAAGTCTGCCTAATCCCTTGCTGAGGGTCTAATGTTCAAGAGAATGCAAATTAAAAGTTCGCTCCTGTAGACTATTAGCATATCTGATATTGCTGATATGTTTTGCATTGTACCATGTATTGATTAAAAAAATTACAACTCATTCATCCATCCATTTTCTAGAGCTGCTTATCCTCACAAAAGTCGCAGGTTTGTTGGTGCCTACCCCAGATGTCTTCGGGCAGTCGGAGGGGGAAGTGGGTTTCAACTCGGATCCTTGAACTGTAAGGTGGACGTGCTGCTCCACCAAGCCGCCCACTACCTATTCAGTGGTGTCGAAATTAAGTCCAAGCAGTAATTTGTCTCCGCCCCTTGATGGTTTACCAGTGCAGAGTATATTCTGCCTTTTGCCTCAAGTCTGTTGGGATAGGTTCATAAACCTGAAGAGGATGGATGGATACTCATGCTGTTGCTCATGTTCTAAAGACAGAATAGGATGAACACAGTTTTGATTCAGCAAACAAAGCAACTTCATTTACACAGTGCATTTATTCAAGATACAAGACAAAACATCATTGTGCCTATGTAACCAATATGTTAAATATAAAGAAATCTGGAATCTTTCAGTAAAAGCTCAAAAGAGCTGAGCACTTGGCGAAGGGTGTCTTTTAATTGGGTAAGATTCTGTATTGTGGAGATTCTCAAGATGTGCTGTAAGGTGGTCAACACTGCAATAACGCCGATGTGTTGTTTTGTTTATATTCATCCCTGAACAGCTGGTCAAACAGATATTTGCTGTGTTGGTAAATGTTTAGATGCACTAATCACCCACATGGCTTTGGGCTAGAGACCAGAACCGAATGTGTGGGCATCTTTGTTAGTTGATGAGTAAATAAAGAGTTCAAATTGTGTTACATGGGTCTGTTAAAATCTCTTTCCCTCTGAGGATGAACGTTGGCAAGTTTTGGTATAAGTAGTGGCTATTTTGATCTTATCAGGTTTCGTTCAATGTTGCAATTTTTCTTGCAAGACATCGCAAGACATTCTGGAACAGCCCTAATTGTTTTTTTTTACTTTTGTTTTTTGTTGTAAAGGAATTTTGAACATACAGTAGTTAAAATTGATAAACAAGACTTTTTCACAATGTCTTAAGAACTATTGCGACCTTGAAAAAACCCTGACGAATCACTGACATGAACACACATACCCTACCTTCAGTAACACGGTCCCGTGATGTGGCTCATGGGTTAAAAAAACACACGTGTACACACGCACAAACACACACACACACATTCTTTGGGGAGGATTTAAAAGCATTAACAACAGCTAATTCCCTTGTTGTGCAACATAACAATGCTGCTTCACCATGTTTTCTTTGAACTCGGGGGTCCACTCACTGAACCAGGTTTGCAGATCGCACAGTCCTACTGGGGTTATATTAAGTTAATTTTATAATTATATAATTATTGAATAATTGTATAAAGATTATCCCGTCTTTGTTTCTACAACATGTAAATTGGAGGAATGGATATTTTGGGATGTGTCGCTATGTTACTGTCCGCGTTTCTCGTGAATAAAAGGCCCTTGTCTTCCTTCCAGTTTATTGTTTATTAAATGTTTTAGGTTGCCTGAACCTGACAATATTAATTTGTCGAAAAGCCCTCGTCTTCTCCATCCTGCTCGTCATTTGCGCAAACATCCTCATTACTCTTCCATGGGTAATCGTCTTCGGACCCGTCCAATCTGTTTGAAATTGGAGTCTTCATAGATGATTTGTTGATCATCTTACTGGGGATGTTCTTTACCTAAGTGACAACTGTTGTGAGATCAGAGCGTGGAACGGAGCCCTTTGCTATTTCTCCCCCCACCTACTGGCATCCATTATGGCTTGTTCAAGCATACATCCATGGGCTGAAGGAGGCAAGTCAATCTGTCTATTCCTTTTCATAATGCGTCGAGTAAGTCCGCCGAAAAAAAGATCCACGCAGCCTCGCTGTTGACAACAAAGCGACAATTAGGCGGTGCTTGACGAAAGTGCATTTTGTGACGTTTTGTGCAAACGCTTTAAAACGAATGCATACGATACATGTATATATAATAATTTTAAGCCTTTTAAATGGTATTACTTATTATATACTCTAATTAATGTTATTCAAACTGTCGAATAAATTGGTCTGTTTTGAGTTATGCGGTTATAAGTCGACCCTTTATAGTCTGCATTCTCGTTAGTTTGATTTGGTCTACTTGTCTGGTGATACTTTGTCCAGTTTTGCTCACGGTTCGATCTTGCCTCATTTCCTTGTTAAATAATTCCCTTTTTGAGTCACATATTTCTCAGTTTTCCTGCATTTTTTGGGTCTCCTTCCTTCTCCCAACGCACCATGCCCAGACGTGACACTTATATTATACAAATTGCCATTTGTAATAACGTACGATCTTGTTAAAACGTACCTGCTCTTCGTGGACTCCATAAAACTTCGTGGACAAATAATTTGAAATTGTTACTGATTGTTTTGGCATGTAGAATGATACGTTTTAATTGCTGGTGCGGGTTAGTAATAACACACATATATACATACATATATATATATATATATATATATATATATATATATATATATATATATATATATATATATATATATATATATATATATATACATACATAGTTGAAGCATGGTCAAAGCTAATACGCATGCTTTACTAACCTTTTCTGTTGTAAAAACAGCATTATTTCAACTCTTCTCTTGTATCTGCTCAAGAACTGCCTGATGTATTTAAAATCAAAAACAGACTTAAATCAATACTCTTGATCAATAGGGGCACTGCATAATTACAACATGGACCTTACTTGGTCAGTACAAATGATTCTCTTGGGTTTTGTGCCAAACAGAAAAGCATACAGAAGACTGAGCTTCTGTTTTATTTTGACATTCTTTGAAAATCACCAAATGCAATTTCTCATTTGGTGCTGTGGCTTGGCATTGTGCTGAGGTGTTTAATGCAACTGAATTGAGAATCATCACATGTTATCGTAAAAGCAAACTGTGCTATAAAGTGGTGTATGCCAGCTCTTTTAGCCTTTTAATATGCTTGTTAAATTTTTACACAAGCTTCGACACTAATCTCTTCACTCAGCTAAGGGTGCAACAAACCATTAAGATTTGGAACTAGACTCATTATGCACATCTGAAACCCACTTTAAGTGCATGACAAACAAATGTAATCTAATTTTATTTCTGAAATAAGTCTTTGAAAGTGTGCTTGCGGTGAACATTTGCCATGAAAAATGGATGAGATGTAGCTTCTCAGAGTAAAACTAGACAGGAACCTAATATGGTGAGTGTCCTTCAAGTAACACCCTGATTGAGGTACCAATGAGAAAAAGAGAAAAAGAGAGAAAAAAAGATTGGCCTCTCTGCAACCCTTTTTTTCAAGTTGGGCAGGGAAACACAACTCCATTCAGCACATTGTGCAATTTATTTTTTGATTTTTAAGGAAATTTAAAATGCCATTGAAATGAAGGTATGACATTTTTCCAAGCAATCATTTCACACAATATGCAGGATATGTCAGTGCCCTTGGATGAGATGAGATATGACATGACACAGATAAATGAACATTAATAGTATAGTGTACTCATTGCCATTAGGTCTGAGTTAGCTATTAGCACATTTGGCAATAATTTCTTGTTAAAATGTAGAAAATAACCAATGACTGGGTAATACAAAAAATATATATTTTTAGCTGTTTATATAATTAGTTTTACATCAATAACAGATTACCTTTAACAGATAGACTGGTGATTCAGTTTCCCCAAGAAGGCCACTTTTAAAAAGAGCAGAGTGAAGCATAACACTCTGCTGATACAGATGAGGAAGCCCTTTATTTTTCCGACATCTTCATGTCAAATTTCATTTTATTATGTCTCAGATGTGGAATGTGTCTTGATTGAACATGACAAGGCCAGGGAGGAGTGCAGGATGGCTAGAAATGAATGGCTTTTGACAGGGTACAGCTGTGTGAACATATACAGTACTCTGTGTCTGTTATATATATATATATATATATATATATATATATATATATATATATATATATATATATATATATATATATATATATATATATATACATATATATGTATATATATATATATATATATATATATATATATATATACACACACACACACACACCACAGTGTACCCTCACTTTTTGCAGTTAATGGCGATTTCAAAACCACCACAGAAATTGAAATTCGAAAAGTAGGACTCCCCTCCTGCAGATATTAGATGTGTATAAATAAAATGTGTGAAATATGTTAAGTGAAACCCTCCGTACCATTCTTTCTCCTCCTCAGTGATCTCCTAACTGTAGTATGGAGGTTTAACAGTCCATGTATACATATATAGGGGTGCACATAACAGGTTTCACAGGCAGGCATGCACGACAGAAATCACTGATGCATAACATCACATGCTTCACTTCACCCATTTGCGTACTTTCCTACTTTCATCCATGACAACGAAGCCTGAGCTGAACTAATCTGAGAAATGGCTTCACGATGTGCCGTCACTTGAAGCACACCTAAATATGTTGCAAGATTTATTTAGGTGCATTTGATAGAGGGTTGAAAATTTTCAGTCATCCATAATTTGACACATATAAAAAACGCACATGAATATAGCGCATGTTATTGCTAACAAGTCAAGCAAGTCAAGAAGGAAAGTACAGGTAGCACCAGTAAATAACATAAACTGACAGTTGATAACTCTGGGAATGAATTGTAAGCTTGAAGGGAAAGTTGTTTGGGGGATGATACCAAAGAACCGTTTTGGCCCTGTCTCACTTAAAATATCACTTCTTCAAATTGTAAAGCGTTCAAATTTTGGATGAAGTGCTTACCTGCTATTGGACTTTACTTTCCAGTGGTTTTTCAACGCTGACTTCCACACACACTTTCTTGAACACATTTTTCAAATTTATGTAGCCTCATCAATTTTTGAGCTACCACGAGGTGTTATATATAATTTTAAAGGAAATTAAATATATAATTAGAACATATCTTTAATAATCATTATCTACCATGGTTTTGAAGATCTCTGATGTGTATGTATAGTTTGATATGCAGCATATGTCTCTATAACGTATTATTAATTTTCAAGACGAAAACAGGCTTGTTTTGAATTATGTGCGAACATGACATTATCTTGATACAACATAAACATATTGCTCATGGTATTCATGCACTCAGCTTGGAGTTCTGTGTACAGGAAATGCAATAATGGTGGTGCAAAAAATGATTAAATATTTTTTCTAAACTTAGAGACTGTGAGATAATGCCTTATTCTGTGTCTAAAGCACATTAAGTAGTCACATGACGGCAGACTTTGCTGTTGATGGCTCAATAAGGAACCCTTCTGGGGAGCCAAGGCCAGTGGTGCAGAAAGGAGATGTTTAATTGGTGCACTTTGGATGTGCATTCCCTCATTAATCCAAATAGCATCCTGAAACAAACACTGACATTCTGCTCTCTGCATTGTGCTCATTTATTATTTTAGTTTTTTATTATATTATTATTATTGGTACTTAATGCAAAATTTAGCATTAAACTGACACTGGTGTTTGTTACGAGTAACATCTTACAAAGAATAAAAAATGATCCTGTTCCTACGTATAATCTGTTGTTAATTCTGTGCATCTAAGCAAAAGTAAACTTGAATTCTCATCAAATTCCTTCTTAAAAATGAAACTTGCACTGTGCATCATCACAATGAATGAACCTTTAACAACATACCATTCCAAGTCAAATTATACACACACGCCATAGCGTTGCTCCCATTGCAGTTCTAATCACCTGCATATGAACTTGCTGCAATATCTCCATTATTCATGCTGCTATTATATATACTGTAGAAATGAGAAAAGCAGCAAAGTCAGACAAAAGTTTAACATTTGAAGGGAAAACAAATCCGAGTTTCATGTTAACGACTCTTGTAATATTGAATTGTAACATGTTCACAAGCAAACAAGTGGAACAAGCAAATGAAATATCAATGAGATGGTGGTCAGAGGCAGTCAACTTCGATGTATGCCAAGACTTATAATAATGGCATCTTTCCAAGGAGCTTAGGTGAAATATAATTACAAGCATGCAAATTAATTCAAAGCCCTGTGTTAGGAGGGCTGTGGGGAGAGGAGAGATTTATATCTGAGATTATTATGCACAGTTACCACAATAATGCTGGGGCTTGTAAAGATGTGTGCAGTACCAGGCATGAGTTTAAGATGTAAACTTGAGGGGTGTGCAGCACTCAGTTACCCATATAGCCACTTGCAGTTAGTATACAGTATTCAGTACTAGAAATGTTAACATTAGGCTAAGAAAATATCAGTTGAAACCACAATTTCTGCTTGAATCTGTACCAAAGATGAACTAGTGTGATATTGTACTTTACCCTCTCCAGGAAGAAGCATTGCAAATTCGCAACAATGAAATGAGAATCCCCTAAAACCTGGTCAGGGACCCTTTTTGAAAGCAAATTTTCCAAGGACCCCCATTGCAAATATTTGTGCAAAAAAAAAAAAAACAATTAATAACATTCTTAAATTCAAAATTTTAGTAAGTGCCCTTTTTATTCACCAAAAAGTTCAATTTGACAGCAAATATATTTGGTACTTTTCAGCTGTACTGAAGTTAAGAAAATGAAAATTGCCAATTGCACACCTCCTTATAACAAACTGAGTCGATTTCCAATTACAGTGTACACCCGTGTTACAACGCCCCCGATTTATGTCATTTTCATATTGCGACGTGGAATACTGAGTTTTTTCATCCCCTCTTTAATGACATTTTCCCAGTTATGCAACCAAAACAACTGTCATAACCCTAGGGGCTTGGTTGTATTTGTGCATTTTTGCCTCCATCTGCTGGCAATTTAGGTAATTGCACTTATTTACTATTGCCATCTAGCTGCTTCCATGCAACGCATGAAACAATGCTGGTATGCAAATGGTCGGCGTCTCCTCACGGAGATGGTGGTCTGCTATTGGTCGCCATCTCCTCACGGAGATGAGGGTCTGCTATTGGTCGGCCTTACATGTTTAAAATGGCGGAACGGTGAAGCTTTGTTCGATTGTGAGTGGTTACAAAACCGTATTTATAGTGAATTTTACTGATTAATTCAAAGTTGAAAGGGTTAGCCATGGGTCCCAAGATTGCTAGTGATGTAAAAGAGAGAAGTAAGAAGATGATTTATATCGAAACGATGCTGGAGATAACCCTTATTAGGGAATATGGGCATAACAAGCATCACTCAAGGGTAAAGAAATCCTTTCTATATTTTTTATTTATGATGTTTCCTGATTTTATACATGAATACTATATATACATAGCACTTACCTATTTTGGTACCAATTTTTAATATGCATGTATAATTTTGATGTTTTTACCTGGGGTTCTAAATGCATTAGCTATTTAACATAGATTTGGATTGCCTGTAATACAACAAATTTGCCTTTACGACCCCAACCACGGAACGGATTAATGTCGTAACACGCGGACCACTGTATTTAGTCAAAACAGCAATATAAAACAAAATCCCGCTTTAGTTTTGTAGGCTTTATCACCTCATTTTGCAAACAATTGTAGACGCAAAACGCAATTTCTAAATTATTATTAAACTGGTTGTGTGTGTGTATAATATATATATATATATATATATATATATATATATATATATATATATATATATATATATATATATATATATATATATATATTTACACACACTAATAACCCTAAATATTTCACGGACCCCCTGCAGTCAGGCCATGGACCCCACTTTATGAACCACTGCCCTTACTATTTAATATTTCATTTTAAGATTATCACTTCTCGTCATCTGGATTTTTTGTTCCTGACCGAGATGCGGATCCATGCTGGATATTCATCGCCCTTCTCAGAGCTTCTTCCTCCAGGCTGCTCTTTCTTCAGCGCCCTTGGGACAACCGGAATTGGCGGGGGACTAGCTACGTTCTTCAGGTCGGATCTCCTGTGCCGTCTGACCCAGCCAGCTACATGCTATTATAGTTTCAAACTCCAATTGTTCGTTGTGGACCTGTCATCCCCCGTGCGCTAGGCGATTGTTTACCGCCCACCAAAATGGAATAAGGATTTCATTGCTGAGTTCTCAGACTTCCTGTCCGGCATTATAGTGAGTTTTGACCATATTATCGTCACTGGCGACTTTAATATTCATGTGTGCTGCGAAGCTAAACGGCTGGCCCATGACTTTTTGAATCTTATTGACTCATTTAATCTGGTCCAGTCGGTGACTGATCCGACACACGTAAAAGGGCACATTGTGGCGAGGCGAAGAAACCACACGTTGCTGTGCTAGTGGAGATCTTTACTCTTCGCATGCCATCACAAAACTGATACAACAAAGTCCAAAACAGCAAAGACAAAGCCAACAGGTTCAAAGCATCAAAGGATCATAGCGACATGCCTACTGGGTGAGAGACATGGTCCTAGTGTCCGCCACAACATCTTGGATCTTTTTTTTTTTTTTATTGTTGGGGCTTTCTGTACCTGCTGTTAATATTTGCAAAATATCCTGCCTGTCGTACTGGTCTTCTTTGCGGTCTGGGTTCCTTGCTTGAGAACTACAGCTCATACAACATCAAGGCGAGTGCGTTTTATTAACTCTTCGACTGCCTCCAATTTCTCCGACATTTTTAACGGCTCCTTTATTTACACACTGGACAGCCAGTGTAATCTTAGTGCTGACAATCTTATTGATGCTTTTAATTTTTATTGTACTGAGATTTTGGACGTTGTAGCGCCACTCGGTAAAGCACCCAAAAGTTCTGATTGTACCTTGGCTAAATGACACTACTTGTGCACTCAGGCGCGCGTGTAGACACGCTGAGCAGCGGTGGAAGGACGGTCCCCACGTCTCCTTGGACATCCTCCGCGGATGCTTAGCGTTCGGCAAAATTTGCCAAAGCACAATATATACGTAATCTTGTAAAAACAAACTGCCATAAACCACAGTTTCTTTTCAATATGCTTAATTCCGTCAATATCCCCGCAGTGCTTCACCTATCGAGTATTCAACTGCTCTCTGCGAGATATTTCAAACATTTTTTGTGGATCTCTGCTCTTAGGCCAGTCATATACTTTGTCCACATCCTTGACCTAGCTCCTCCATTGCACCACGTCACCCTTGACTCTTTTGAGCCTACATCACTTGCTGCCCTTGTAGATTTGATCACACACTTACGATCTACAAATTGCCCCTTGGACTTGATCCCTTCCACATTACTTAAAGATGTACTCGCCTTACAACCGGTTGTGTCCCGGCTGTCTTTAAACACACCGTGGTGTGGCCACTGATAAAAAAGCATAGCCTTGATCCCGCTATTCTCTCCAACTAAAGGCCTATCTCCCAGCTTCCCTTTTTAATCTAAGGTTTGAGAGCAGGTTGTGCATAACCAGTTACAGGACTTTTTAATTGAACATGGCATCCATGAAAAATTTCAGTCTGGCTTCAGAAATAGCCATAGCACTGAGACTGCCCTTCTTAGAGTTTTAAACGACCTTTTATTAATCGTTGACTTTGGCAGTTCTGCTGTTCTTGTCCTTCTTAACTTAACAGCTGCTTTTGACACCATGGATCATGCCATCCTGCAAGCAAGGCTTGAAAACCAGGTTGGCATTACAGGTACTGCTTTTAAATGGTTTAAATCTTACCTAACAGGCAGATCCTTTTCAGTCAACCTAGGGGCTTTCTCCTCCTCTCCAGCTCCTCTTACCAGCGGTGGTCCTCAAGGTTCTATTCACGGCCCCGTTCTTTTCCTCCTGTACATTTTAACACTCGGTTCTATTTTCTCCAAACACAACATTACCTTCCACTGTTTTTCAGATGACGTATCTGCCTTTTAGCACCTCCACCCAGGGCTTGATGCAGTCCGATTTGACTGCCTGAGTGACCTCAAAGCCTGAATGAAGGCCAATTTTCTCAACCTCAATGACAGTAAAACTGAAGTCACATCACATCACATCATATTCGGTCACATCACTAACATCCCTTTTAAAAACTTACCTCTTCTCACTTGCTTTTAGTACACCTTGAAAGTTGACATACCTGAAGTGCTGTGTTATCTTTGTCTTAGTCGGTTAGTATGTTTTATGTGTTTTTGTTTTGTTTTGTTTTGTTTTGTTTGTTTGTTTTTTCTTTTTCAGGTTTCTATTTTGCACTTTTATTTTTACAGTACAGCACTTTGGTTGACTATGGTCTTTTTAAATGTGCTTTAAAAATAAAACTGACTTGACGTGAGGTTTTTTTGTTTACTTTTTTTTACTCAGAAGTAAAAGAGTACTTACATTTTTACTCGGAAGTAAAAAAAAAGTACTAAAACATAATTTGAGTCAGAGTAGGTTAAAGATTTTCAAAATAATCACTAACACTGCATAAATTCATACTTTTAATGTGACTTTGATATTTACCCTTATAAATTAAATCAGTCCGTTGAATCAGAGAACAGAGTGCCACTCGCTTAAGCATTCCATTAGCACTGATTTCAGTGTCTGGTATTTGGTTATACCAAACACACTGGGAGATGTGCTACATGCACATTTCATCGGAATAAATCTGATTGTAAATTTTCTCTGGTAAGGTATTATTGCTGACTGCTACTCAAAGACTGGTCTGCATCATGCAGTCAAAACTATTAAGAACAAAATTAAACCATCCAGATAACATTTGTCTCCAAAATGATCAAATACCCTAAATTGTGGAAGCAAACAGTAAAGATTGGTCATGAGTCTCACTCACTACAGTGGAAGTGAAATTAAGTCATTTAATCTTAACAGTTTGAGAGAGAGCATAAATCTTGCAAAAAAAGAAGCTTCAAATGTTTGTTGCCACTTCAAGTTGAAGTTTATTTTTGATCCGATTTATAAGTTGTGTTTTTAAAACAACTGCATAACAGACTTAATGACTGCTAGCTTAGTTCTAACAGATACTGTAATGGCAAATGCCACACATGGACAAATAAAGTTTGTGGCGGTGGTGTAACACTTTAAGCAATGATTTTTTTTTTTCAAAAAAAACAGTAAGAATGCAACAATGTCAAAATCTTACTGACTATATCCATTGTATTAATCTAGTTAAGTTACTCAATTTATATCAATATTCAGAACCTCCAGTAGACAAGCAAAACAATTATTCTCATTTTATTTAAAGATTGTCAATACCTGTTACGTCTCCCCCTGCTGGGGCTCTATCTTATAACAGGACGAGCTTGTCTGAGTGAGGGGCGAAACCACTGGCTCCGCACCTGTTTTCAATATCATCACCTATTCAGCCGGAGCAGGGCGGCGACGTCGGATTATTCACTGAACTTCCGTCATGTCAGCATTTCAGTTTCCCGACTTTTTACATATCCTATCTATTTGCAATTTTCCTAGCTTCTTTCTCTCAGTTGCTACTTTGTCATGTATTTCCCGCGCTACCTTTGTTGTTACTTTTCCATCCCCTAAGTCTCTTTTTGTCGAGTGTTTTGCTTTGTTACTTTTATCCGGCACGACTTTTGACGTCGCCGGCCTGTGGGTTCCGCCCCTTTAATGGTTTATTTTGTAAGTTCTGGATTTGCGTTGACACTTTTGTCAATGCCGCTTTTCGTTCTACCTTTGTGTTCAGTGTCTGTTTGGTCCATACACTCCTGTTATTACCGGTGTTGCAAAGCGTCGCAATGGTTTCCTACTTCAAGTTTCTGTTTCTGTTACTAAAATCATATTAAAGTATATTCCATTGTATTTTTTTGGGGGGGAGAGGCTGGAACAAATTAATAGTAGGCCTATATCCATTTTACCGGTGGAAGAATTTTTGTGACAAGAAAGTTTATATAAACCTTGTAAATGCTCAGGCCATACACACAAGGATTTTTCAAATGTTAAAACATTTTGTTTATTTGTTACAAACCTCACAAATAAAGATGGAAAATCTGGGATCGAGCAGTATTAAGTGAAAACCTTACGCTTCAGATGGGCTACAGAAATTCTATTGTGCAATGAGCGCACCATATTTAAGAGGATGAAAGGTTTGATTGAGCATGAGAAATGTTGGCTGTGAGCACTCTCAGTGGCGTGGTCCTCGTCTTTGCAATTTGCAAAATTACCATTATACTTTAAATATGAAAATAGCCTAAATCACACTTTGCAGGGATGCTTTTTTTTTGCATAGAAGACAGTCTTTTTTTAAACACCATTTCAAACTATCCTTAATAAAAGAAGTCCGTTTAAAAAACAAAAACAAAAAAACAAATATGGCAGCATATTGGAGTCATGGTTAACATGCCTGCTTGACAGTCAATACTGTTCTGGGCTCAAATTTTGAACCAGACCCTTCCTGCGTGGATAATAACACTTGCAGATCACATGCTAAATGTCAGTAAAATCAACATTATTAATTCATAGACACATTTGTGCCTTGTGAGATCAATATTGTATCAGAGAGTAGCAGTTAAAAATTAATTGGCTTAGTCCGGTAAAATTCTCCTTAGTCAAGACTCATGCTGCTAATGTCAAAAGCTCTGGACTCTGAATCGTTGATAATGAACAGGCCTTTGATAATGGCACATTGGCCTAGAGATTGGAATCAACACACTCACTGAAACCTTTTTTTTTCATCTTTGTTTTATTCCAGTTTTTCACATTTTCTCGGCTTAAGGCACATGAAAAATCACATTGAGTCAAGCAAACAAAGATCGTATCTACCTGTTGATATATGTATTGAGATTAAATTAAAAGTTTGATACTTCTTTTGACATTTTAAGAACATACAATGTTTGAAATGAGACAAAATGAATAATAATAATTTGCTTGATTCCTTGTCGCTCCATTTATTTCTCCTTATTCTATGCTTGTCTTGTTTTTCTCCATTTCACTTTTCCACTCAGTGTCTCATGAATCACCCTCCAGCTCCTTTTCAACTGTCACATTCTAAGCAGTTTCACTGTGACTCTGATCCAATTCGGAAACAAATCCATTAAAAACCACAAAAAAAAAAAAAAAAAAACTAAACCCTTGGAGTGCCCTTCTAAAAGACCACCTCACCATAACGGTTTACCTAAAATTCTGAGATATTGTTTGCGTTTCGTTTTTCTAATGCCATGCTTGGCTCAAAGTGTTTGAAAAAATACAAAATACTAAAATCTAGATAATTAACATACCTGAGCGACCCACTAAAACAGAAAACAGGTAGTAGTTTAATAGACTAATGCAGGCTAACAATACAAGCTACAGAATTTGAATTTGTATAAAGCGGAACGAAAGAGTGAAAAAAATCTTTAAGCAGAGGAACGTCTAAAGAACTAAATTTAGTAAGGTTGAATTTACATTACAGGGTTTCAAGCGTGTAATGCGTGGTTATGTGAGTACATGGTGGAAGACAGTGCGGACACAAAATGCAGGGAGGCAGACGAGTGGGATGTGCTAAAAAACAGTAGTGAGCCATCAGAACCAACAAGTCTCCAACTACTCTCCATATTCTGTTCTCTTCGTGTCATATTATATCCATTTGGTTACGCTCCTTCCAGTGTTGTAGTTTTATGTTACAGTTTTTATCCAATCAGAATTTAGCCAACTTATGTCTCCAGGCAGTATGAAACCTGTCTGAGGCTGTCACAATCAATAGTTGCGGGCATCTCTGCACTGTGAATGAACGGGTACATGAAGTTAATAGACAGTTGCAATAGCCATTCAGCTCAATCAGATCACAAGGTGGCGAGAATAAGGCCAGCTCGAGAGCATCACGTTGAACTCAGCATGGGAGGCAGTGCTATGCAGGTCAAGCAAGCTTGGCCGTTTGTCTGTGACAATCCCTGTGCTTCTGTAGCGCAGCCATTTTCTGCCTTTTTTAAAGCAAATTAAAAAATACGATGGAAAAGGATTTCTTGTTGGAACTGAAAGGCTTAAACAAAGTGTGCAAGCAAGTCATTGAAGTCTTCTTGAGGAAAGAAAGAAGAACGGATTTTGTCTTGAATTAAGTGTTTTGGGAGACAGTCGTTTAGGTGAGTGTAAGCATTTTACTTATGTTTTTTTTTTAATATGTTTTCCTTGTCTTATTTTGTTCATATTCAAGTAATGGTAAATAAATAAAATGATGTTCTATTCATTTTAAACTGTGATTTGTAATTTAGCGTAAAAGCTTGCCTATTCTTGGTGGACTGAATAAAACTTTATGGACAAATAATTTTAAATATCCTTTTATTTTTAAGTTTTGACAGTATCATGCATATTGATAAGTTTTAATTGCTGATATGGGTTTGTTGATGTTTAAAAGCTCCGGAAAATAGCTTGTGTTGTACACTGATTAAAGTGATGCCCACTAATGCGTAAGTATACATCTGTATATGATTTCTCTGTGTGTCATAAATGATGGTATTCTGAGGGGTATTTATTCAAGTCGGACATCAATGAAGGCACAAATGTGAAATGCGCAAACCGCCACTGCTCAAAAATAATGATTCAATATTAAGATGACCAGGAAAAATAAGGTCAAAAATGACCAATGAGTGACTGAGGGCAACATTAGCAACAACAACAACGTAAACATAATCAACAATGACCCGACAAGAACTGAAGGGAAACAGAAAACTAAATACACTCATAATTGACAAGAAAACAAGGGACACCTAAGCAAGACACAGGTGGAGCAACGAGCTGATAGGCTGACACAAGGGAGACAAATTAACAAGGACAGGTGGACGCAGTCACACTAAATAAGACACTGACACAAGATGAACAGAAACATGAACTAAGAACACAAACAGAAGAAACAAAATTCTACCAAACAACAACTCAAAACCCAACAAAAGCCCCAAAAGCAAAGAATAGAAAACCCCGATATCAACAAAAACTCAATAAATACTAAAGAGAAAACAACCAGTAGTTTGGGCCAAGGACAGTCATGGGCAGGCACTGCTGGACAGCCAAATAGAGCAAAGATGTGCAGGGTTTCGACATATGCTCTCTGTATTTAGTAGGCTTCATAAAAAAAAAAAAAAAAAATACTCTGCATTGCCACCAATCAAAGAAAAGAACATAACGGGCCATGACTGTTCAAGTCCATAGCAATAAGTGTAATGGTAGCAGAGGTACAGACTGTTACCAGTGAGGTAATTATTATGGTTTCGTTTCCAAATGGCACCATTCAAATCTAGATAGATAGCCTTTATTATCATTAGATAGCCTTTATTATCATTACATCTGCACAAGTACAAGGTATGAAATTTTGACTTAACGACCTCGAACCGTCCAAGAAACGTAAAATACAATTGACTGACAGAGGGCGTGGCTTAAGTCTGGAAAATAATCCCTGCACATGCGTCAACAATAGACACGACAACATATCTCACACGACATGTAGATGACTGTAGAGAAGCGGTGGGAGAAGTGGGGGCCACGACATGGCCCTGCCGGGAGCAGCCAAGTGCGTGCTTCCTCAAGCGGCAGTCATGTCACGTGGGTTGAATTCGGGAATGACAAAAGTGTTGAATTATGACAGTTGATATGGTGTCTGTGTATGTGTAAGAGTGTCCTTCAGCTGATACAGTATGTGTGTGTCATGATTTATTTATTTATTTTTTAAGTGCAAAGACTCAGATACCCGCTGATTTGAATTATGCCTCTTTCAAATATTGATAAAACTAAAACGTAACATGAGTGCAACATAAACGGGACATAATGCATATACTCTGACAATGCAATGTGGATGTGGTTGAGGTACTCTAGTCATGATGTCCAAACTACACAAGGAGGTGGCGAAAGTACTCATACAATACTTAAGTGGAAATATAAGTACAATACATTAATATACATGCAAAAAAATAAAATCCTGGTATAAATGGAAGTACTGAAAAAAGTTAACTGCAAACTGTATTTCTTCTTCAATAGCTATTTTGATAACATGGCACACATGATATAGTTTCAATACATTAATATACATGCAAAAAAATAAAATCCTGGTATAAATGGAAGTACTGAAAAAAGTTAACTGCAAACTGTATTTCTTCTTCAATAGCTATTTTGATAACATGGCACACATGATATAGTTTCCTTTGAAAAAATGTTTGTTATGAGAAGGTTGCCATGAGAAGGGTGCTATCTCAAACTTTGCCTGGGAAGCACAGCTTGTTGTCTCATTTCACTTGTTGTCTACAAAATATCTTTCCGAATGCCTTGACACACAGAATGCTTCGCCACACATAACCCTAAACCTACAAATACACTGGGTTTCGACCATGTTTTTTTTCTTTCTTTCTTGTGCGTGAACCTTCATGTAATTAGAGACTTCTGAATCAAATAAAAATTGAGAGTTCGGAAAGGCTGCTTTAGAGCACATTATAATTGTCCTTGTGCAGTCCTTCTCTGTTCTCCTCATGCATAAGCTGAAAAAGAATGCACTTTTTAACATAGTATGTTGGTATGATGATCTGAAATATCCAAGTGTGAGAACAGGAGAAAACAGAAACCGGACAAATTTCTATTCCTTTCACGGCATTGTAGATTATTTGGGAACTCATCTTTGTTTCATCAGTGAAAAGATGCAGACCTAGGTAGATTTAATATATTTACTGCATATAACGTCTGTAGCAGAACTGGAAAAACCAATTTGGTTGGCTGTTTTGTCAAGGATTAAACAGGCTTTTTCATCATCCTTCACTCACGGACTGCATTTGTTCCCATGTTATTATTATTTTTCTTTCATTTTATTTGGTCTCACACCATTTCACCTAGCAGAGCAGTGATCCTGACGCCCATCTCTTCGACAAATCACCTGATCGTTTGCTCAGTCCAGCACCAGACAACTGGCTTGTAATTATTAAACAGGAAGCCTGGGAGGATCATTCGTGGCCAGCTAAAGGCAGACTGATGAATACACAGGGACAGGAGCAAACTTGTGGATGGATAATAAGGTAGACTGACAGAGATGGTTACTGGAGCACAAAATAGATGGGCAAAAAGACAGGTGGACAAATAGCAAGGCAGTCAGAATGACAGCGTAGAAACACCAACTGTGCTCGGCCAAAAGCAGGCAGCATGAATGAATGAGATTTTGTTCAATGTGTATGTTCTGTCAAATCCATATGAATAAAACAACACTCCCCTTAGTCTATTTTTTCTGGGTTTCATTAATTTGATTGGCAGACTACGTCGGACAGATGAGGGTAATGGCTTGCGGTTGCTGTGGCAACAGCCTTCTCTTTGTTACATGCTGCATTCCTAGCATCTTATGCTCCGATCGATAAATACCCCACCCTGCTGAGACTGTTGAGGGAACTGATGTTTTGCCGTGCCAGGAGTGTGAAAAGGGAGGGTGTTAGGTTAGGGGGGGGGGAAGGGCTCACAAAGCCACTGGAAAAGATGGCGCTACACCAAGACACAAGCAGCTGAGCTGTTGGAGTGGTGGGGTCAGGGAAAGCTTGATGGTTTCTGTCTCATCAAAGCTTTGTTTTTAATGTCACTCACATCACAATCAAAGTGTGCTTTGTGTCTGTAGGGGAGATCATATGCTAACCTTGCCGGGATTCCATTTTGCAGTGATTGACATAGCTCTTTGAAGGCACATTTCACATCTCTGTGGTATTTTTTTTCCACAGCGCATTAAAATACCCAGCACTCACGGACCAAGCCTACATTTTACACACCTAATTGGCAAATATAGCCTTGAGCGGAATGCAGATACTAGTTGTAATGAGGCAATTATTGTCAGATTCTCTGTCCTCACATCTGTCAATTGAACAACCTGTGGCTGCCAGGACATATCATTTTGTCAAGGTCGATGTAGAGAGGAATATTTCCCATGCTTTTCTTTAAAGTCTATATCCTTGCCCTCATTACCCTGTCATGGTGTCATAGCGCAACAAAGATGTCAGAAGGATTCGTTAAAATATATAACCAATTGATGTAATTATCGGAACTCCCCAAGTATAAGACACGCCCTTAATTTGGGGGTCAAATGTTGGTATTTTATATGTTACCATGTATAAGACGTACCAACACTTTGGCAACAATGTAAAAACTATAGCAAAAAAGAATGAATCTCATCTTTGTCATTGTGAGCGATCAGTGAACACCTCGCCACTGTAACGGTGAATGTGCTCAAAGGTGTTTTTCCTTTTCCTCATGATGCGGTTCGAGTTCATTTACCATAAATACTTGAAGTTGAGCAGCATCCGTGTTTCACCAAGTTTATAATTGTGTGTGTAAATGCCTAAAGACCGCAAATAGCAAACGAGTCGAATGGCATATATTTCTGGTGCACTCTTAATTGAATCAGCTGGAGACATCAAACCTTTTTCCTTTTCGTTATAATAACATTCTTGTGTGTGAACAAGGATGGACTCGGACGTTGATTCTGTTTGCCTGCTTCTTTATTTGAAAATAATGTCCAACGACCTCAGCTAACTTGAGCTGTTGTTACCTGCAACTGGCATATGATGCTAACAGTCAACTGACGACCCCCTCATTATGGTTAATTATTTTGAGTAAGAATACGGCTGATAAAAAATGCACATCTGTGGGTCAAAATTTGGCATTTGTGGCTGAGGAGTCAATCGTCTTCAAATGGTGTCCAAAAAAAAATAAAAAATTTGAGTTTTTTTTTCTAGGACGAACCCACACTTTTGGCCTTCATTTTGGGAAAAAAAAAGTGTGTCACATTTGGGGAATTACAGTAATCTCTACTCTCTCTACAGTACTCTCTACCCAAGTTTTGTTTTAAGTAAAGATACATTGTGTGATTGTAGCAGATCAAGATTCACAACAAAATTTACTTCAATCATTTATTTATTTTTTATTTTTACCAAATGCAGTTGAAGCCAATTTGCTTCTGCTGTATTTGAGACTAGTCTCATTTCAACCCATAATTTCAACCATCAGGCAGAATGGTGCTGTTTTCTTTTGTCAAACAACTAATAATTAGAAAATAACATTAAAATAAAATAACATTCACCTGTCCATCACAGACTCAAACCCAGGGTGTTCTCGAGTTCCTACATTGGCGTCTTGTTTGGTGGTTTGTCTTATTGATTTGCATTTATGCTAAACGTGATCTCCTTCAGAGTAGTAAGCAAGCTCTTAGCAACTTGGTCAAAATTGCTGACACATTTTTAAAGGTAAATGTTCCATTCATCATTCATTCATTTTGACATGCTACTCCATTTTTACATTTTCCTTCTGCTTCTGAACTTGCCCTTCCATCCACAACAGGAGTCCAAAAGGTTATGTTTAACATAATGCCCACTTCAGGGTGTTATTTACCTTAGTTTGCCCATCCACAACAATTGAAGCAAATGCTTTTTTTTAAAAAAATTTTTTAGCAGACATTTGTGCAAGTAACACTTGCTAACTACAGTATAACTTAGTATAACATAAAGACTATCACTTACGTTTATTCAAGATTTATTCATTTTTCAAGCATTTCTTTAAACAAACAAAAAATAATAGCTTGTCTAGATTGTCAGAGTGGAATGAGACGTTGGTTGCATCAAACATTTTAATACACTTTCAGTGCTACCATAGAAATTTACTTCCTGAATATTTTTTTTAATTTTTAGATGTTTTCATTTGTGGGAAACATTAAAATGGGACTTTGTATTATTATTATTAATAATAATAATAATAATAATAATAATAATAATAATAATAATAATAATAATAATATATTAATGTATTGTTATTAATATTATAATAATTATTTGTTATTTGCAATTATCAGTGACATTTCAACAATGCACAGTTCACACAAACACATGAGCACACATTTTAAATACTGTATAGGCAAAACATTTATGTGTTAATAACCATATTCATATGAAGACATTTTAAAGGATCAAAATAAAAATAAATGATGCAATATCTCAACCCATAACCGAACTTCAACAAGGTAGTATGTTGGACATGGTGCCACTTCACAGTGTTAAGCAATTTTGCATGGCTCTATGCTGCGTAATTACAACATTTCAGCAAGCACGGCCCTCCACTCTCCAGATTTTCCACACCATGTACCTGCTGAAATTTCGAAACCATGCGGATGTTGCCACAAAGAGAAACATGGCAGATGGCCATAAGCTATCACTGGTAAAGATTCATAAGTACCGTAAATTTCAGACTATTAACTGCCACTTTTTTCTCACGCTTTGAACCCTGCGCCTTATAGACTGATATATAGACTATATACACTGTGGCTTATCTGCAGTTTTTTTTACTGGCTACCAGGGAACAATCTCCCAGTAGACAAAGGGAGACAGAAGAAGACACAATCAAAGTATTGATTTTGAGTTTATAACTGCTTTTTTACAAACCACCAAGGAGCACTATCTATTAGTAAACACTAGCAGGCACGTTGATGATGTGTTGGTGCAGTATTCTAATACAAATGTGTTGGTGTAATGTTGAAACTATGTTACTGCTACACTTGTTTCTAAATTGCAGGCTTGTTCAGTCTGTGTTGAAGGCATGGTAATGCTGTAACCAAGCAGTTTGAGAAAAAGAAAATAAAAACATTTTAACCCTTTCACTCCTGTTGGGACAATGCATCCTACAGCTTTTGGAAAAATGGCAGTGGGTATAGAAATGGTACAAATAAGATGAAATGGCATCTCAGCGGTTCACTACACACCTATCTACAGATTCTAGTGGCTACTAGCAACTTTTCCATACACTACAAGTCAGTGCTGGGCCCACCGTCAACAAGGTAGCTTGCGGTGTACAATTTCTTGTGAATTAATCATCTACTGTAGTACTGCGGGAATACATAGATATGTGCTATATATGTGTGTTACTATAGATTACACTGATTACTATGCATTGAAGATGTCCGGTGATCATTTTCACTTCTCTGGCACGTTATTTGTACAAGTATCATGCTCAATGAGAAATACAGTACCAGTGGTATTTCTTGGCGGGAGAATGAATCCCAGTGTTTTATATACAGTATATATATATATATATATATATATATATATATATATATATATATATATATATATATATATATATATATATATATATATATATATATATATATAAAAAACAGAGAGAGAGAGAGAGAGAGAGAGAGAGAGAGAGAGAGAGAGAGAGAGAGAGGATGTACCTATTTATACATGCAATTGTTCGTGTTCGGTAACAAAGTAATTTCAGCTTATATGACAGTTTTTTTGTACAAGTATCAAATATCTGATGTTATAACCTGTTTTCAGTCTGGTGCGGCCTGTATATGAGAAAGCTAAATTTTCTGTTTAATATTTGTTGGCACGGCATATACTTTGGTGTGGCTTATAGTCCAGAAAATACTGTACATACATTTGTATGATTTAGCTTGTAAAGACCACCGCAATGTTGTGAACAACTCTTGGAAAGAAAATGCTGACACAGTTGGGAGGAAAAGGTAGGCAATTAAAACGAGTCGGAACAACTGACAGTACAAAAGTTACATAAAAGCAAGAAATGGCACCAGAGGGAGGAGCGGTGCTCTAGGAGGTACTAAGAATGAAGTTTTTCTTCATTTCAACACAATAAAAGTCCATCCTTTTTGTTTGAAACTACGAGTATTTTCATGTTGGAAACTAGGGGTGCTCAAAATATCAACAAGCCAACCGCCAAGGTTGTGTTGCTTGGTCACATGGCATCACACATGGGAAAAAACCCTTCGTCGACAACAAAAATAACATAAGTCGTGACTTGTCTATGCCGGCGCTTGACTGATATTTTGGGCTGAAAGTCAATGAGTCTGAATTCTTCTGATCTTTACATCATGCACATATGCAAATAAGGGGTCTTATTTAATTGGACAGTTTTGGGTCATCTCAAACTAACAAGCTATTCAGCGATCAATTTACCACTATTTTTTGTATCTCAGTACTTTTCTGTGAATAAAAATGTTATATTTCACACGGCAGTCTTCAAAAGTGAGCGTCGTTGTACCAGGTGTGTCACGTCAAAGTTGAGAACAAGAAGTCATTCCAAAGAGAAGTTGTAAAACCAAAATGGGTCATAATGGATTGTCTGGAGACTTTCAAAATAGGTGGATGTAGTTGGACAAATCTACTGATATGAGTGACAGAGCCCAGAATGAATGTATTCCTTGTGCATAGCTGGTCAAAGCATTCACTCGCTCCACAGTTTACATGCTCGTACCTCCTACCAGAGTTTCCATCAAGGAGTGAGGAGATTGACAAAGGAAGCAAGGAGATTGACAAAGGAAGTAAGGAGAGAGGCAGTAGAATTATTTTGGGGAATTGAGACGATCTCTCTTCAACGTCGTCTTTTGACAGAGATATTTGGTAATGACGATGAGAAGCATGAACACATAAAGACACGCCACAGCAGTCAAACTTTCTAACAGATTATGTAACATTAAAATAAAGTGATGGATCGGGCTAATGTTTGCAGTTCCGAAAAATGAATCACAGACCGGCACACATTTGTAAAATGCACAGCTCTGGAAATCAGTACAACACAACAAGGCTAAGAAGGTAACTGAAGGAAACACAATTTATAAAAATAAAACATACATACACAAATATATGAGTAAATATATGCATGTTTGCCCATGAATTTCATTTTTCAGGCAAGTATAAATATTTTTTCAACAGTTTATGGGAGAACACCTGTAAACACAAATACATATGTAGGCTTTCTTGCAATGAGGCCATTTTTGCTCAAAGCTTAGACTTATAAAGCGAAATGTCAGAAAAGCAAACATTTGCTGCCATTTCACAGCTGATTATCTGAGCCCTGATCAAATATTCCATTTGAACGACCATCAAACTGCAAAAGCAAGATGTACTACACATGCACTTGCTGGCACAAACTATCACCGCCCAGGCTTTTAGCCTCATCAGATTGTAATGAGGGTCATTTCTCGCCACTGGGCTGAAATACTCTCCACCCTTTAAAGACGTCTCCAGTTAGCCTGCAACCTTTTGTGCTCTGCATTGATGAACGTTCACATATTTCTGCAGATGGAGTTTCTCTTGTTGGGCTTGCCCTGCTTTAACTCTAATTCTATTCTTCCGAGCAAGCCAAGAAAAATGACAGTTCATTAGAGAGATGGAGAACTTTGAGGTTCTTTAATGTACTAAAAGGGAGAGGGTAAATAGAAGAAAAGTCTGAGTTTAAATTGTTTCTTTTCATACATTGTCTTACAGGGCCAGATCGTGATGGTGTTCTGGATGTATAACGAACTGAGCAATGACAGTGGGCAACGTGGGTAAAAGAGTCATGCAGCGCCCAGCCCCACACAACCACATCCTCCTGGGTGGAGCCGTGCTGCTACTCCTGGCCAGATTGGCCCTGACTTGTCCAGCCCGATGTGAGTGTTCTGCCCAGAGCAAGTCAGTGAGCTGCCACCGCAAGCGTCTGAGTACTATCCCAGAAGGCATCCCCATCGAAACTCGAGTCCTGGATCTCAGCAAAAACAAGCTACGTGTAATCACACCAGATAACTTCTCTTCGTTCCATCTTTTGGAAGACTTGGATCTGAGTGACAACCTCATCAGCGTGGTGGAAATTGGATCATTTCGTTCTCAGCTTGCTCTCCGCTCGCTGAACTTCCGCAGTAACGTCATCCAGCTGGTTCCTGCAGGCGTGCTGTCTGGCCTGACTAACCTCACTCGGCTTGACCTCAACCACAACAGACTTGTGGTACTACTGGACCATGCTTTCCAAGATCTGCGCAAGTTGGAATCCCTCGAGGTGGGTGACAACGAACTTGTGTTTATCTCTCAGAGGGCCTTCATGGGACTAACTGGACTCCGAAGTCTGAGCCTGGAACGTTCTAATCTGAGCGCAGTCCCTACTGATGCTTTGGCACATCTACACAACCTGGTCGAACTACGAATGCGTCATTTGAGCATTGGTTTTCTTAAGCCTTTCTCTTTTAAGAAGCTATTCCATCTCCGCCAACTAGAGATCGATTTTTGGCCGTGGTTGGACACACTACCCCCTCTGTCACTGCATGGCCTCAACCTCACAACATTGTTTGTAACTAACACTAATCTATCTGCCTTTCCTGGTGCAGCATTGCGCCACCTGCCCTACCTCACTCACCTCAACTTGTCATTTTCCCGAATTCAACATATCCATCAAGGAGAGCTCGGGCACTTCCCGCATCTGATGGAACTCCGTCTCCAAGGGGCCCAGCTTGTTTCAATTGAGCCCTTTGCATTTATCGGCCTCATATCTTTGCAACTACTGGATGTGTCACAAAATCGCCTAGACTCTCTGGAGAGGGCAGTTTTTGCATCACCAGACAGCCTCCAGAGGCTTTGTCTGGGTGGAAACCCATTGGTGTGCGACTGCAGATTGCTTTGGTTGCTGAATAGCTACAAACCCCCCTCCCTTCATATTCTTGATATTCAGCCAGAGTGCAGCGCCCCCGAGTACCTCCTAGGAAAAGCACTACGGGAGCTCAAGGAACCGCTGGTCTCTCGGTACATGACCTGCACCAAGCCTCGAATTGGACCCAACATAACACAGCTACTGATGACTGACGAGGGTCAGCCCGCCCGTTTGAGCTGCATAGCGGAGGGAGCGCCGAGGCCTTCTGTGGTCTGGATTACACCTCACAGACGCTACATCACAGCCAAGAGCAGTGGCAGGGTGGAGGTTCAACCAGATGGCACCCTGGAGATCAAGGCTGCAGAGCTGCATGACAGTGGGGTGTACTTGTGTATTGCCAGTAACCCTGCTGGCAATGCAAGCTTGTCGGCTTCTTTAGCTGTGAAGAGCCTGGGCATTAGGGACAGCTTTCACAATACCAACAGGAGCTCAAATCATTTGACAAACTCAAACAGCACTTGGGGGAATGGGACTGTGTTGTACAACATGACAGTCCCTATTGACATTAAGACTATCATTATTTCCACAGCCATGGGCTGCCTGTCCTTTTTAGGTGTGGTCGTCTTCTGTTTCCTACTCCTGTTTGCCTGGAGCAGAGGAAAAGGACGTCATAAGAGCAACTTTGATATTGAATACGTCCCTCGCAAAACCAACGGGGCCTCAGCTGATGTGACAGAAACAAGTGGCCCTCGACGAGTCAATATGAAAATGATATAAACGTGACGAGGACTGATGCGCACAAGACGAACAACAGTGCAGACATATCAGCTTAAAAAGTTGTTTCTATGACACAGTGGAATTGTGACAAATGATTTACTAATATAGTGGCTGTCAATGAAGGTGATCTTGTGATCATGTGAAAATCAAAGTGAAACCATGAACGTGTTTATATGAAATAATGTCCTTACATTGAATATAATGCTATAACCAACATATCAATATGGAAGTAATCTCGTGTTGCACTTGGCATGTGTATCAGTGGTGATGTGATGAGTAAAGATGTTGTCGAATATCCGTGACATCAAAGTAAAGGACAGAGCCACTGAGGGGGGTACTCACAGCGCAGAGAACGTGATCATCGCTGCAATATGTCAGGATTAAATTATAACCATTTTAGCTGCAGTGTGAAAGGTGTGTGTTGTAATCATGTGTGCTGTGCGTGCATCGGTGTACGCATGTTGCATTTGTGTCTTTGTGCATGTGCACGCATTGCCTTTCTTATCTGACAGAAATGTTATGAAAATGGGGCCCAGGCCTTGGTTCTAATTGGGTCATTGTCACTGTTGCGCAAAACAGGATCATACATGTTTTATACGGGAAAAATGCTGCATCCATTTAGAAAAAGTGGCCCTCATGCAATGAGTCTAACATAGGGGGAATTTACTTAACTCAGGAGAATATTATGCTGTAATTTATTATGAGGTGTGAGCTTCGTCTTACCCATAGCCCGTAAAATTTACTTTCCAGCAAGACAAGACACTCCTCCTTAGAAGAAACACTGGTCAAAGATGTTATCAGATGAGAAAAGCTCCCAGCAACAGAAATGGCACGTTAAAGCTGCTTCATAACGTAGTAAATCACAGCCAGCTTTTGTGGCCAGAAAAGAAAAAAAAAGGAAAAAAATCCCTTGATATGATATAAAAGACTCTGTGGCCAGACACAATGACAAAGATTTACTAGGTTGTGCCCTCTTTTGGACAAGACAAAGTTAAGCCTCACAGAGTTATGGCTTAAATTTCCCCTCATATTTCTTTGATCGCACCTCTCGACAATTCCTTCCTGAGGCTCTGGTTATTTTGTGGGTGTCAGTTTCAAAATCGTAGTGGTATCTTGTAATGTTATGTTTCTTTGTTTGAAAATATCCGCAACGTTTGGTGTGGGCAATATTGGCATAACACTTAAGGGCAAGTCTTTGTATTACAGGGATGTTTGTGTTTATTTGTGTAATTCTGTTGTGATAAAACATTCAAAAGTTGTATAATTGTTTTCATATGATAAATTTATGGGTATATTTTCAAGAGAAAATAAATATCAAACATACCCCCCATTGGAATTGCATTTTAAATCCGGCTGAAGAAGCTCTAATAGTGACTGCATAGCTTTGTGTTTGGTTTTAAATATTTACTATTCGCTTGATTGGCTTTCTATCAGTGACTGAGTGGTTAGTAGATCCGCCTCACAGTTCAGCGTCCTGAGTTCTATTCCAGCTTGTTCTGGCCTTCCTGTGTTTTTGCATGTTCCCTCCGAGCCATTCCAAAAACATGCATGATAGGTGTATTGGACACTGTAAATCACAGGTGTCAAACTCAAGGCCTGGGGGCAGATACAGCTCGTCACATCATTTTATGTGGCCCTCAAAAGCAAATGCTTTCTATCAATTATTCAAGTTACACATCTCACACAGATCCACCTTTGTGTTGTTTTTCAACACTGCTTGCAGTCAGTGATGACATTTCCATGATCCCTTGCTAATCTCATTTCTAAAATTGTAACTTGACATGTATAGTACTGTATTTTCCACACTAGGTGCACCTAAAAGCCTTCTATTTTCTCAAAGGCTGACAGTGCGCCTTATAATCCAGTGCACCTTGTACAGTGCAGAAACCGCATGTTTTCATTTTGGGAGGACAAAATTATAAAATAACTTAATTTCTACGTAAATTCTTCTATTTTTACATTGCTTTTCAGTCATAAAAGTTTTTGTAAACGTAAGCACGATTTTATTCAAAAAATAAATAACTTTTTAACCCCTGGGGGAATTTTTGACCCAACTTGGGCTTTTTGATGTTTTTGATGTGTAATATCAAAGGAAAATAATATAAAAACTATCTCTACATGGCTAAAACATTGTATAGATTGTCAAAACATGATGACGTTCAAAATGCCATGCTGCTGTCCCTTCTAAATGCTTTTCAAATGAGAAAGGTGTCAAATTTAGCACGTCAGGCTCATTTACTGCCATTCAAAATTGGAAATATTGTCTATTTCGGACATATTGAAAACTCAATGTTTTATCATGCACGCCCCCCGATTTTAGCATTAATCCTTTCAATGGCTATTCATGAATGGGCCGCAATAGATTTTTTTCTGTTGACACACCAAAACCCCTAGGTGGCTCTAGCGGTCAACTTATGATATTTGCAAGACTTTCAATGACTTTGATGGTTGGCTTAGCTTAGAGGGCACACCCGATCACCTTCTCCGCTGATCGGATCACCCGCTGCAACTTGGCCTTGTCCCTAACTGTAGCTGCACGGAACCAGGTGAGGATGGAGAAGGTGAGGATGGACTTAATTATGGCCGTGTAAAACCGGGTCATCATGGTCTTTGGCAGCTTAAACGTCCTTAGCTGCCTCCGAATGTATATCCTATGTTGGCCTTTCTTTGTGAGAATTTCAATATGCAGCTTCCACTTCAGGTACCGGCAGATAGTTGTGCCCAGCAAACAGCTAGACTCTACCATGGCCACTGAGGCGCCTCCCAGATGGATTGGAAGGGGGGGACTTGCCTTTCACCTGAAATCCACCACCATCTCCACTGTTTTAAAAGTGTTAAGATCAAAGTTGTTACAGCTGCACCACCTCAACAGCCAGCCAATCTCGCTTCTGTAGGCAGACTCATCCTCCCCAAATATAAGGTCCACCAGGGTGATGTCATCCGCAAACCTGGTGCTCCAGTAGGTGTGGGAGGATGGTGTTTCCCCCGCTGCGACCTGTCTGTGATTCGTTTGCAGGTGGAGTCCAGCACCTGCAGCAGGGACAGCTCCAGTATGGGCGGGAGGATGGTGTTGAAGATCACAAAGAGAGTCCTGGCGTAGGTGCCTGCAGTGTCCAGATATTTCAGGATAAAGTGCAGTCTGTGGATGTATTGACTCTGAAAACAAACTGCAGGGTGTCCAGCAGGAGGTCAGTTATGGACCTCAGGTGGGCCAGGACCAAGCACTCAAAGAGCACAGATGTCAAGGCGACAGATCTGTAGGCATTAAGACTTGTGACCTTAGCCTTCTTAGGGATGGGGATGATGGTCGATGCTTTGAAGCATGCGGGGACCTGACACAGCTTCAGAGAGGAGTTTAAGATGTGGGTAAACATCAGGGGCAGCTGGTAAGCTCAATACCTCAAGGTGGCAGAGATGATGGAGCCTGGTCCAGCTGCCTTCCGGGGGTCTTGGCATTGGAAGATTCACCTCTCTCTTTGAGAAAGAGGGTAGGGGGAACCTTCCTTTATCAAATCTACAGTAAAATTTGTTGAGGTCATTTTGCAAGGGGGAGGTTGTCAGGCGACCTTGCTTTGTAGCTGGTAATTTTCTTGAGGTTTCTCCAGACAGTTCCAGCTCGTGGCTGTATACCAAAACCTCAGCCACTACTGTAACTTCTATTCTATACACCTTATAATGCAAGTTGAAATAAGCCCGTCGTTGAAGGTGCACTTTATAATGTGGAAAATACGATAAATTATAGTTGAAATCTTGCAAGTTTTGTTGCAGTAACTTCTTCAATAAATTAACAAACTCTTTTTCTTTACTCCTGATTTCAAAACTACTCCGTCATCAATTTGACCATCAATTAAATCAAGTCCATTTTTTTAAACATGGACGAAACATGAGGGAAGTTGTAATTACTAAAAGGCCCGCGACAAAACTGAGTTTGACACCCCTGTTCTGATTTGTCCGAATGTGTCTTTGGGTGTGTGAATGGTTGTTTGTCCCTATTTGCTCTGCCATTGGCTAGCAACCAGTTCACGGTGTCCCCTGCCTACTGCCCATGAACAGCTGGGATCGTGAGGAGTAGCAGCTATAGAAAATGGATGGATGGATGGATGCTTTCTATCAATTATTCAAGTTACACATCTCACACTGATCCACCTTTGTGTTGTTTTTCAACACTGCTTGCAGTCAGTGATGTCTTTCTCTGAAAGCATCATTTCCACACATTTAATGTCACTGGCAAAGGGAGAGTTGTTTGTGTTGGAGTTTGAAAGCTTGCAGGGAATACAAAGGCTTCTGCTGTGAAACATGAAGATACAGTCAAAGTTCCTACATCTGGCTTTGATTCATATTTTCATCCCAAGTTCCATTTTATTACTACAATTTCCTTTTCTCATTTTGATACTACATCTAGTTTATTATTTTTGTTTGATGGACCCAATTCTCCAGAGTAATGTACAGGATAACCAATAAAAAAAGATTTAAAGATTACAGTATCCAAAGGCAAACACATCTTTTTCAGGATGGTGATTTATGTCTGATTTGTATAAATGTACAGTATTTTTTAAGCCGGTGGCCTGACTGGCATGTCATCCATGAACGACATCTTTGGTGTGATTAGCAGTCGCCTCTTTGCCTCCTCTGCAGTAAACCACCAGACCGACAGTGAGAAGGCAAACTTTGAAATAAACCTTAGTTTAGCAAATATTATTTGCAGACAAATGCCTTGGTATGCTTTTCACTGCTTTTCACTGCTATTCACTGCACCACCAAGCCGCCCTCGGTGGCGCAGTGAATAGCATGTCCGCCTCACAGTTCAAAGGTCCTGGTTCAAATCCACCTGGCTCCGGCCTTCCTGTGTGGAGTTTGCATGTTCTCCCCGAGCCCGCGCGGGTTCTCTCCGGGCACTCCGGCTTCCAAATAAAACATGCATGGCAGGTGAATTGGACATACTAAATTATCCTTAGGTGTGATTGGGTGCGTGAATGGTTGTTCGTCTCTGTGTGCCCTGCTACTGGCTGGCAACCATTCAGGGTGTCCCCCGCCTACTGCGCGAAGCCAGCTGAAATGGGCGCCAGCAAGCCTGCGACCCTTGTGGGAATAAACGGCTCTAGAAAATGGATGGATGGATGTTCGTGTCGCACGGCTTCGTGTCGAGCTGATTGACCCGTCTTACTACTGCAACTGTTAGTCCTGACTCCCGATACAAACAGCAGTATAACATTCTAAAATCACGTTCAATCACAATTTCAGGGCTCTAGCAAACACCTTCATTATGCTAGTATTGACATTTGGCACCTTTACCAGTGTTGACCAATGACTCATGCTCTGTTATAGCTCCGTTTAGCATAAATTAGCATCTAGCTAGAATCGCTCGAGTGCTCCATATGAGCTAGATAGATGTAATGACTGCAAACTTTGATGCTCACAACATGGTACAGTTGCTGTTCCTACTGATCACATTTTCACAAAGCGTCCAAATCAAATGTGTTTTTTTCAGCTGGTAAACTAGTTTCATAGACCAAAATCAATGGGGAGAGATATGGAGAAGAAGCAAAGCAGTGTGTTACTAAGCACACTGTGACTTTGAGGAACCAAAATGTATGTGCTATTTGGTCTTCAATGTTTATCATTATTTTTCACCAGTCAAAGAAAAAAAGAAATTAAAATTTTCTTTGAATCTTCTGGAGGATAAGAGAATGCCAAAAATATTCATTAGCTGCATCCTTACTTCCACGATTGACGGGCAACAGGTACTTGGCCAGCTCAGAAATACTGTTACAACTATTTGTTTATGAATTGAAACCTGTTATAAATCTATTTAAGAAAATAATTTGATTGTATTTCTACTGAAGACATTTAATAACTCCCAAACGTGTACCCTAACTTTAAGAGTTAAAAACTTTAAATTATGCAAAAAGGTGATACAGGAGTTTAACCACGACTGTGCAGGTGTCCACTGTACATTGTTGTGCATGAATTTGCTTTTTTTTTTTTTTTATGCCACTGCAAGACTAGTCAACCAAGTTTGGTGCCATGCTGTGCCTGGCAAGGTATTCTGACGCACATTGTTTGTCATGCCCCATTACATCTGCTTGTCTTCATTCCCCTCCTATCCAGAGCATGCCTCCACTTTTAAAGTTTCTTCATCTGCTCCCTCCTTTCACTTCAGATCACAATATCATCCGTTAATATCATAATCAGAGGGGATTCCCGCCAAACATCATCAGTCAAATTACATTTTTCTATTGTAAAGAAAAAAGAGCTGAGAGAGGATCCCTGATGGTGTCTCACCTCCACTTGGCATCTTTGTCACACCTACAGCCCAACTCACCACTGTTCTGTTCCCTTCATACAGCTTCCACACAATTCTTTATTTTAGGCACTGTACCCAAACTACAAACTGTATTTCTCAGTGTACAAGTCGATTCTTTCTCCTTTATTTTTAATATTGTAATATTATAATATAATATTTAATATCAATTTATACACGCATAACTCAAAATCAGACCAATTTTCTCCACATATCTGTGTTTGAATAACATTAATTAAAATGTGAAATAAGTAATATCAAGTAATTTAATGTAGTATGCTACCATTTTAGTGTATTTGCACTTTCAAATACACTTTCGTCAAGCGCCACCTTACTGCCTCTTTGTTGTCAACAATGAGGCTGTGGATCATTTGTCTTGATTTTGACTCATTATGAAAAGGAATATTTGGCTTGACTTGTTATATATACAAGTTCAAGACAAAAATGTGAGAGAAGTGGCATGGCACGCGTGGATTTCAGCAGGTTGCGTTAGAAACACAGCAAAGACTAACCCACCCACGCTCTGATCTCGCCACAGACGTCACTTGGGTGAAGAAGGCTTCAGCAAGGCATTTTTGGAGACCTCCATTTCAAACAAATTAGGCAGGTCCCAAGGTGACAACCTGTGGAATAATAATGTTGTGCTAAGGGAAATGACGAGCAGGAAGGAGAGGACGTCCAGGATTGAAATGGGAGGAGCTATGTGGCGTATCAAATAGTGCTGATGACTTATAGGGCTTTTCGACATTTTTTAATTCAAATACAGCTGTGCCAAAAAATAAAATAAAGCATTGAAACTTCAAATGGTTTTATTGTTGCAACATTAGTTTCAGCATATGCGTCTACATGACCAAGTACATTGCCTTGCACTCTACTTGTTTCTGCCTCCCCATACCCCCCCAAATATATATATATATATATATATATATATATATATATATATATATATATATATATATCAGTGAATGTGGGGGCAGCAACAGTAGTTTTATACAAACTAAAGTAGCAGAGGGTTGGCAGTTCAAAACACCATTTTTGTCATTTTTGAAAGATGCCTTATAAACACATAATGCAGTTGAAGACCTCAGATGAAACTCAGCATACCTGCATCATCTTTCACTTTTGGACCAACTGCTCAAACGGGTGAGGGGTGGGGGGAGTTCAACGGCTGCATCCTTCATCACCTGACAAGTCAGATGAAAGAAAATGCAGATTTGGCACTGTGCTCCAACAGATTGTTTCATTTTTAGGCAGCGCTTGATGTTATCATCCTGATGGGGAAAGGAGTTCTGGTGTCCCAAAGCTCACAGGGAATATCCAGGCCATTGCCACGGCATGATGAAGACAAGATCAAAGTCCCTCAAATCCTCTTTTATTATTTTCAGTGTAGAATGCTTTTTACTGATGTGATGATACAAACAGGCAATTATTATTATTAATATAGGCACGGAATACCGTAAGTTGTTTGTAGAGTTTCCGATCCACCTTTTCATAAGGAGAGGGTTTTCTGCTTTTACTCATACTGATAAAATTACAACCATTATTTTGGTGTCATTTTTTGGTCTCAACATTACAAAATAAAAAGACGCTTTAGCTTTGCTGGCTTCATTGCCTCATTATCAAGCAATTGTAGACACAAAACGCATTTTGACAAATTTCAGAATTTTTTCGTTTTACAAAAATATTAAACTGGTTGAATTGATTGCTTTATTGAAAAGCCATGAATATTTTCACAATTTAATATGAAAAAAATAATGACAACTGCGTTACAGTGCCATTCATAGAGCAAACTGGATTTTTCAAAGTTCAACTTGAAAATTTCACAAGGCCTCCGAGGCTTGCTATCCATACATGGCCTCATTCAGCCACTTAACAAGCGCATGTTGCCCCACACAGCGGAGATTGTTGGGGAGAACCCAAAATTTGCTGCATTTAAGCTAGATGAGCGGCTGTCCGCACCACATAACTCCTCGTCAGAGATAGGAAAGGTACGGGCATTAGGTACTAGAGTAAAAGCAGTAGTACTTCTATCAACAACAATGATATTCATAAAAGCAACAGTACACATTCAAAGAATTACTCAAGTTAAAAAAACAAAAATAAGAACAACTCTAAAATGTACTTCACAAGTAAAAGTAAAACGTATTTCAACCAGATGTTTTATGTGAAGGTTATTACATTTTTAAGCACCAGCTTCACCAAACACAGCCATAAAGCATACCTGGAATTGGTTTAATCTATGTGATGAATCACTCATGTAGAGTCGGACAATTAAAAGTTTTTATCAATCATCTGCTGGCCGACTCGAACAACACACACACATTGTTTTTGTAGTATGGTTGCTATTCCATTTGACAAAAACAGTGTTAACCCATTTTTGGAAGTGGTGACGCAGCAGCTGACTACAAAAAAAAAGTGGCTTTGCCACTAGCTTGTTTACACCTGTTGAGTATATTTGTTAATGTTACTTGCAAAGTCATGTTAAATTATATAGTTGGCATTGAGCAAGTGTGCATGCCTGCGTGCACGAGAAGCATTATAAGTACTGAGCATGCACAAAATAAAAAGGCAGTGAGTGGATCTCACAGCGAAAAACGGTCTTTTGCTTTTCTTGAGAAAATGCTATTAGCTAAAGAATACTAGCTAACCACTTTGCCGACTTTGACACAGAAACTGCTGCAGAGATGTCCAGTGTAACAGGGTGTGGGCCCAGTCAAGCAGAGAAAAAGCGGTTGAGACTTTTATTCGACTTTTATTCCTCTCGCACAATGGAAATGTTATTGGAGATCCCAGTGATTGATGTGGAGGACGAAAGAAGCTCTGGCTGAAGACAAACAAATGAACGGTGAGGCATATGCAGAGCGTGTGCAATGGCTGGTAATAAGAGACTCCAAATTTAATTGGCAAAAAGCAATGGAAATTCTCTGCAAACACTATGCCAGAAAATACTATTAATATTTTGAACTTTCCTTGCTTCACAAAGCCAGCAACGAAACCACAACTGATTACATTGTGGTGGAGTTTTTGCGATGAAGTCTCACGCAACTGTCAGAATGAACTGAGTGAGGTTGGCGATTGCTTTGGCAACTTTATAGTAATAGCCATAGTAGAGATTTGTGAAAAGTTAAAATGGTGCTGCCTGCCCTCCCGACACTGCTTACTACATACCGCGCACAAAGACGCTGCAAATGAGTTCAAAATAAAAGTAATGCTGCAACACCAACAGAGACGAATAGATTTAAAGCCTAAAAAGGGCCCCAAAACAATATAACAGAGGGATAAAAATCAGTGACAGGCTAACAGATGAGACGATCCTGCAAATACACACATCTTTAAATTGTATACATACCCATTAGTCTGTACTCAGCTGAGGTTAATCAATACCTTATCAGTAATTTGAGAAGTTATCCCACCCGGTCGTTGCGATCACGCAAAATTCTAAAAAGTAAACGCAGAAAATTAAATCAAATTCAACAAATTGAAAATAAAACAATCAAATAAAAAAAACACACTCATGATACATGATGGTATCGCAACCCAGATAAAAACTACAAATCGTGTGTTGGATGGGTTTGGGTAACGTGCTGGCGTCTACCTGCCTCATTGCATCGCCTGTTTTCCGCAGTGTTCCCCCAATTCAAAAATGCAAATGGGAAGGTCATCAACTGCCCATTTAATATCCGCTCTGCCAAAACCAATTTCTTCCTAAAAAATAAAAGTGCTTGCTTCCTGGAGGCAAAAATAAAAACATTTATCCTCCTACAACATTATTTGGGTAGAGACGATATTTACGAAACTGGGGCGAGAGGACGAGCACTTTAGTGATGAGCTTCAAATAGCTATTGTGATTAAAGGGGCTACCTGATGAGTGTGAAACGAAACACAGAAGTTATGAGGTAATTGAAATAAGGACATACTATCGATGATGTGAAATAAGACTGTGATGAAGACACGCAGGACGATGAGGTCACATGGCAGAGGATGAGGAAGGAAGACGGACCTGACAAATATTGAGAGTAATGCGAGTGGCAAGAAAAGGCATATGGCTAGATCCTCTCCTGACAAGTAAAAAGAGATGAGAGAGAGTCGGATATGGGACATGACACAGTGAGGATGAGGATGCAATTCTGGATGAGGCAAAGACCATGCGAGAAAAGCCGATGAATAAACAGAGGATGGGCTGTGTTATTTTCATTTTTCAAAATGAATGACTGCCCTAGTCATTAAGTAGCAGGAAGGGACGAATCGTAGACTGCAGCACCATATCTCATATGATTAACAACGCTATGAAGTTAAAAAAAAAAAAAAAAAAAAGATGAAAAACTTCACATTTGAGTCACGTGATCAAGCTTTCTGACCAAACAAAGGTGAGTGAGTGGCTTGGTGAAGATGAGAGGAGACAAAGTTTATTTGTTGGACAGGTGGAATTGTGGCTAAATTGTTGGCTAATTGGGTTTCAAATTTGTGTGCAAGCATGCCAAGTCGCTAGGCGGTAGTAATGTCTCAAATACTATCCAATCAGAAATAACCTCTGCCTCTGACGTGTCCAATCAGAAAGAACTTCTGCCTCTGACGTCACTGGTACCCGGAGACATGGAGACATTTACTGCCCGGTTGCAAGAGTGCTACCTGGAGACAAGGCCTAAAAACACTGACACACACTGCATGAGAATGGAGCCTAATTAGGTTTTTCTTTATTTGCAACTCTATTAGCTTGATACTAATCAATTCATATACGTTATTCAAGCTCTGCAATCTGTAAACTTGAGAAGGGAGAGGAAGAAGCTTCTCGGATTCCCGACGGGTTAACCCGTGAGTCCTAATTCTGCTGTCTTCCTACTAAATAGCAAACAACAGGACCAATGCGTAATCAAGTCTCCTCTTTATTCCTTTCCATCTTTCACGTAACTCTCGCTTTACTGCACCACTCAAAGCACTCTCTCTCTTTCCCACAGACGTCACTCAAATGCATTAATTAAGAGCACATCCATTCAAAACAGAAAACAAATGTAAATGAATGAAAGCACCATAAATACTAAATAACATGTTACACATTCTATCAATGAAACTATGAGTCGCTGTCAGAGCGAGCACTTTCCTACTTCCTTGTGATGGAGTTCTTTGTGATGGGAAGAAATCAGCGGGTGTTGGTCCATGATCTCTTCGGGAGCTTGCATCGTGGAGAATTTGCCGGAGGACATGAAAACACTCGGCTAAGTCAGGCACCGGTGGGAGCTTCCACGTAACCAAGAGATTTCCGTGTCCCCACCCACAAATGCTTTCAGACACGGAGCTTTTAGGGAAGTGCTCGCCACCGACAGAGATGGAGCCGAGGCAGAGTTTCTGATCCCTTCTGATTCAGTGGTTACTTGTTGCTTGATGTTTTTTCCGTGATCCCACGCCAAATTCAACAACGAGAAGTACAGTAGAAAGGGGGCAAGTCGCCGATGGACGCGTTTGCCGACACCCGCCTTCGACTGGTGTTTCAGCATCTCTCAGGATGTTGTTTATGAAAAAAAAGGTATAAAAAGAATACAAGGACTGAGCACCAAATTTATCAGATTTCTGATCCAGATCACCAGGACGTAAATCTTCTTCAGTCGGTGTTCTGTCCCTGTGTTTTTATTTTATTTTATCCATCCATCCATTTTCAAGAGCCGCAGGCTTGCTGGTGCCTATATCAGCTGGCTTCGGGCAGCAGGCGGGGGACACCCTAAACTGGTTGCCAGCCAATCACAGGGCACAGAGAGACAAACAACCATTCACGCACCAAATCACACCTAAGGACAATTCAGTATGTCCAATTCCCCTGCCATACATGTTTTTAGAGTGTGGGGGGAAGCTGGAGTGCCCAGAGAGAACCCACGCAGGCTCGGGGAGCACATGCAAACTCCGAAGCCAGGTGGATTCGAACCTAGACCCTTGAACTGTGAGGCGGACATGCTATTCATTGCTCCACCAAAGCGCCCTTTGTTTCGTTTCATTTCGTTTTGTTTTGTTTCGTTTTTATTTAATGCTCCAAGTCACAAACGTTCTAGCTCATGGTCCACGTACCATCAGCAACTCGCCTTTTCTCATAGTTGAAGGAAATTGGAGTTGGATGTCCTCATCTCCATCAATATGGAGTAGAGTCTATTACAGAGCACCCATCCACCTATCAATTTTCTCTCCTTCCATAATGTATTTCAAAATATTAAACTGGCCACAGCAAATACAAAGCGTAATGGCGGCTGCTGATACCGAAACAACACCACCTTGAGTTCAACCCACCAATCAGCAATCAACACAAGTTAGCACAGCACGCCCTTTACGTATTTATTGAGGGAACAGAGGCGGAGACCCTATCACAACTAGGAGCTCAGAAGGTTCCAAGTAGAGGCTCTCTTCTCAATCCTATATCTGAAAGGTGAACAACGCATTGCTGCTTGTGTCCATTCGTTCGCATTTAACACGCATCCATAATCACACGGAAGATAATGTATGTATATATGCCTACACACATATATGTATAACACATGTAGCTACATACATACATACGTGCGTGTGTCTGAGTGTGTGTGTTTGTGTGCATGCATGCGTGTGTGTGTGTGTGTGTGTGTGAGAGAGAGAGAGAGAGAGAGAGAGAGAGAGAGAGAGAGAGAGAGAGAGAGAGAGAGGGAGAGAGAGAGAGATAATGACCTTTAAAATGTGGAGACGATTGTAAATTATAGTTTCTAGTGGACAACTCCCCAACACACACACGCATACTGTATTGTTTACTGTATATGTGTATGTATATTTTTACATACATATGTGTGTGTATACTGCATGTACGCATATGTTGAGTTTACAGCTTCAATATCCATCTCGGGAATGATCTTGTTTTTTTTAGGTTGCGTGTCCCTTTTTACGTTGCGTGTCCCTTGCTTTGTGGCAAAACAGTGGGCCCCGTGTTACGAGATCCGTTCCGCGGTTGGGGTCGTAAGGTGAATTCGCCGTATGACGGCCAATCCAAACTTATGTCAAATAACTAATGCGTTTAGAACCCCAGGTAAAAACATCAAAATTGTACTTACATATTAAAAATTGGTACCAAAATAGTACAGTAAGTGCTATATATATACACATGTATACAATCAGAAAACATCATAAATAAAATTATAGAAAGGATTTATTTACCTTTGCGTGGCACTTGTTATGCCCATATTCCCTAGTAAGGGTTATCTCCAGAATCGTTTCCACAAAACTCATCTTTTTACTTCTCTCTTTAACATCACTAGCAATCTTGGGACCCATGGCTAAACCTTTCAACTTTTAATTAAGCAGTAAAATACACTATAAATACGGTTTTGTAACCACTCACAATCAAACAAAGCTTTAACATTCCGCCATTTCCGATACGAGACCAGAATTGTAGTGACGCGTTGCATGGACGGCAACTGAAAATAAGTGTAATTACCTAAAAACGCCTGCAGATGAGGATGAAACAGCCAAGCCCCTAGGGTCATGACAGTTGATTTGGACGCAAAACTGGAAAGTATCATGAAGAAGGGACGAAAAAAGTCAGTATTCCACGTCGCAACATGAAAATAACATAAGTCAAGGATGATGTAACTCGGGGGTCCACTGTACTTGTCTGACAGAAAAAGAAAATTCAATGTGGCAATCAAGTGGCTGATACTGTGCTAAATAATGTGCTGTCAATTGTTCACTAACGCTATCTTGGTACAGCAACTACAGTTCAAGAACTGTTAAGAAAGGAAGTAAATGCTGCACATACCAGTTATCCAAAGTTTCTCCTCCACCATTCTACAAGCCAAATGAGTGCTCTTACCTAGCTCTGTTTTGGTATTGAAAGCTTAGCTGGTCGCGTTGGGAAGCTCCCAGCGACCGCAAACGGGCCGCAATGATTCATTCCTGCCCCCTGCATGAGACGTTGAACATTTCCAAGGCTGATTAGTTGTCACGACGCTTGAGACAAAAGTTTTAAAAAAATGAACTTAGAAGCCTGTTCCACTGCTTCACCCCTTGTCGAGCAAACTACATTGACTATATTACAAAACCATCCACACCGAAGGCAGCATACCAAACACAAAATGGATGTGTATGGTAGGTTGTACTATCTTTACTCACTAAAGCAGTGCTCACCAACCTTTTTGAAACATGAGAGCTACTTCTTTGGTAATGAGTAATACGAAGGTCTACTAGTTTATGTGAAGACACCGATCATGTTCATGATTTTTTCACAAAAATTAAGCAATAATACAGCTGTAGTAAACATCTGTGTGTAGTTATGACATTCATATACAGTGGACCCCCGGTTTACGAGATTAATCCTTTCAGCGGTTGGGATCCTAATGCGAATTCACCATGGGGGGGGGGGGGGGGGGGGGGGGGGGGGGGGCGGGGCAATCCAAATCTATGTTAAATAGCACATGCGTTTAAAACCCCAGGTGAAAGCATAAAAAATGTATAGGCCTATGAGTGTAATGGAGTGTTGTATGTGTTGTTAAATTATGGTGGATGACGTAACAGCACAGTGTTGCACCTGTAGCTGTCACGAGTAATCTCCGAGCCCGAACAGGATAAGGACCCCGACAAGACACTCGAGGAGTTTAGTCCAAAGAGTTTATTATAACAGAAGGCGCAAGTCTGGCATGGAAAACAAGAGTGTCCAAAAAGGGAATGGGAAAGTTCAAACAAAATTCACAAAGTACCAAATAAGGAAGAGATAAGAACGTCGAGGTACATAAGTCTGACTGGAAGGAAGGCAACAAGGGAGCGGAGGCTGCAGGAGAGTGCCTAGAAACAAAGTAATAACAGTAAACATCAAGTGAGCGAAATGCAACTAGAACAAAGTACAAACCAAAGGATCGCTAGGGAGAAGGATGAAGGGCAGGATAGTTCACTAGGCGATGAGAGTGTGGCGAAGGAATAACCTGGCACCGCTCTCCTGCAGCAGCCAGCCTTAAAAAGCCCATGAGGAATGATGGAGAACAGATGCGCCAGGCTGGTGACCCCGCCCCCTCGTGGCACAGTTGGAACCCCACCTAAGCACAACATGACAGTAGCGGCCCGCAGCATGCAGTTAGTGCTGCAAGGAGAGCGTACTGGTTGATGGTCTGATTGAATGTGCAATTTTGACTTATTATTTAAATTTGTGGTTCATATGCTGATGTGTGGTGTGTTCGGTCAGTTTTCTTGGTTATAAAATACCCACATGTGTATTTTAGAAGTAGAGCTTCTGACCAGATGGTGCAAAGACAACAACCTCCTGCTAAACATCAGCGAGTCCAAAGAGATGGTTGTCAGCTTCCAGAGATGCCACACCCAACACCCCTCCACTGACCATCGACTTGGTGCTGCAGTGGAGAGTGTGAGCACCCCCAAGTTCCTCAGGGTCCACATCAGCGATCTCCTGGACCACCAACACTGCATCTCTGGCCAAGAAAGCACAGCGGCGTCTCTACTTCCTGCGCAAACTGAAGCGGGCAAGGGCGGCGCCACCCATCATGACTACATTCTACAGAGGAACCATCGAAAGCATCCTCACCAGCTGCATCACCATGTGGGGCTGGAGCTGCACTGACTACAACAGGAAGGCTCTACAACGCATCGCGAGGACAGCTGAGAGGACTTTTGGTGCTCCACTCCCCTAACCCAGCAAGACCTTTACACCACCCACCTCAGTCGCAAAGCCATCACAAGTGTCACCTATACAAGTCACCCTGCACAGTCTGTTCAGCCTCCTGCCCTCCGGAAAGAGGAACAGGATCCTCCGCTACTGCACCACCAGACTCAGGAACAGCTTTATCCACCAGGCCGTGAGACTGCTGAACTCTCGCCCCTTCCCACCGGTGAAACTGCTGAAGTCTCGCACTCTCCCCTTACCCCTCCCACACTCAGCCCCAGCCAGAAGAAACACCTAGCTGGCAGACGAAGTTTAGGTCATTGGACCCCCCCCCCCCTCCCCCCCACTTACGCTTTGCTCATCCACTTGCAAAATTTGCACAGACTTGCTACTATACAATTATACTTCTATTGCACAAGCGATTGCACTTACAACAATGACAACTACCTCAAATGCACACAGCTGGGACAACCACAATCAGAGTTGTTTTGCTTTGTCTCATCCAGTTGGATTGTCTTGTCATACGTCTTGTCTTGGGGTACTCTTGCCATACCTGGTTTTCGTTTTTAGTTTAGCAACACTAGGCAAAGTAGCCCTAACATACTGCACGTTACTATTGTTAAGAATCTAGTTTCTGCACTTTGATGTTTTACATGTAAAACGCAGAGGATAGTGAGAGTCCTTTGTATGTGAACTAAATGTGAAAAAATTGACATTAAAATTGACTTTGACTTATGTTGTCATAAAAGCAGTGTTTGGTGGTGTGAGCCATTCCATAGTGAGAGCAGCCTACCTTGGTTTTCTTCGAATTTCTTGATTATCTCCAGCTTTGTTTCCTTATAAATCATCTTCTTACTTCTCTCTTTAACATCATTAGCAATCTTGGGACCCATGGCTAACCAAGTCAAGTTTGAATTCAGCACTAAAATGCACTATGAATACGTTTTTGAAAGCACTCACAGGCGAACAAAACTTTAACGTTCCGCCATTTTGGAAAGAGGGGACAAAAAAAACGTTATGTTCCACCTTGTAAGCTGAAAAAAAGATAAGGCGGGGACGTCGTAGACCAGGGCTCCACTGTATAGGATACTTGGTCATTGTAATTTTGATGACAGAACAAATTTCAATTGGTTACAGGGTTGTCAATAAAAGGAAAGAATAACAAGCCTAATCGAAACTGTGAAATGTGTATACACAGAAAGTTTACACCAGAAAGAAACAGATGGGCTGATGATAAAGCTTCACACAGACCTATGCAGCCCTAACAAGCCAGATGACTGCAAAAGATGTAAGCTGGATGCATATACGCAATAGCATTTACCGATGATCACAGTAGAATGATTTTTTTCTTTACTTTATGACACTGCAAAAGCTACAGAAAAATGTATAGCAGACATAGCACCTTATGGAAAGATAAAGTGAATCCGATCAGAAAATAGTACGAAGTTCAGTGGACAAAATTTCAATTCTCTAATTAGGGAAGTTGTATAATGCTGCGTTCACACCAAACGCGATCGAGGCAACAACAAAAAAGTGGACGGTTTTGTATTGTAGGATTTCCCCATTCCTTCCACGAGCGCACAGTCTTTCACAACAACCATGGATACCAAAGACTGATAGTTTTCCCAGGCAAGTGAACATTTAGCTAATAAATCACGCAAAAGCAGTTTTGTAGTGTGGAAATTGCATGGTTTCAACAAGTGTATTATATACATAATATTCAATTGTATGGAATTAAGTCCAGCCATACTATTCATCCGTACTTAAACCTGACAGTACCAATGAATGGGAGCTAGAAAGTGTCTGCTTGGGCATGAACTGCATAATACCATTGGTAAGTGTGTTATCTCATCATGTGCTCAAGAGAATGCAAGTGTATAAATGTGTGTAAGTGTGAGGGTATTACTGTCTGTTTTGCGTAAGTGTGTGTGTGTGTACTTGTTTTCATGACATATCAGGACATTTTTATGATAACACACCTTCTATATGAGGACTCGTGGAAAAATGAGGACATTTTTCGTGTCCTCATTTTTCTATGCCGCCTACAGCACTCTAGAGCTTCCCAGGATGCTCCCACACCAAAAATATCCGATGTCCTGAAAAGTCATGATTTTCAAAAATTTTGTGTTTAAGTGTGTTTAACTTTCGACTCACTTTTTGTTTGGTACCCTTGTGGCCATCTCCTGTACTTTTACACACTTTTCACACACTTTCGTTTACGTCACTGTGCAGGTCCTCATATGTAATGATTTCCAAACACGGCTCACACACTTTCCCGTGCAGGTACTGATATGTCACGTTTTTTTACAATGACTTACACACTACTCAACATTTGAAGCAGCCAAGCCAGGCCTGCAGTCACATGCTGATCGTACAATCTCTAAAACAAGCACGACCATATCGGACTATAAATGGCTGCATAATAAATGGTAAGTGCTTACGCTTCCTTCATTTATCAAAGAGTTGAAGTTGTTTTTGTTGAATGTTAAAAATGGCCACAAGTATTGTCACGAAATTAGACTGCTAGCGAGCTAGCCCGCTAGCTAACGAGCTAGTGGGCTAGCGAGCTAGCGGGCTAGCGAGCAGTCCAACCAGCCAGCAGTTTAATTATGTAGCTTGCTAGATAGCTTGTTAATTAGCTTAAAGTAATGTAGACACGTGGTGCCGCAGCGACGATTTTGGAAGACCTTTGCATCCCCAACAAAAGTACAGGTTTTTCAAACTATGCATGCACTTTATTTCACCACAAATATGTTTTCTTGAATCATAACTTTGATATCAATTAGTCAGTACAGATAGCCTATTTTATAAACAAAAATCAATACAGCATTTGTCTTTGTTGGCCTTTTTGTCTAGGTAATATTCTGTTAATATAAATTAAACACAATTTACAATGTTTTATGATCCAAGGCAAAATTAGAATCTCATTGCTTGCGTCCTGTTTCATCCAATATAAGCACTGGTATCTTATGTATTTTTGCGTGTGTGTCAAAATGACCGTTTTTCACTTATTTTTACAATAGATTTACTGGTTAATAACTATACACCCATCTGAAGATTATGCCGCAAAGACGAACAAGATTTAGTCTTGAATCGGAGGCTGCTCATTTTATTTTATCTGGAGTTGACAAGCCTTGCTTTCGAGTCCAGTGGATAAATGACCATAAAGGTACAGTATGCTGTGTATAAAATAATTCTTATGGTTACACATAAAAATGACCAAAGCTGCCAAGAAGCCTTTTTAGGATATTATATTTTGGTAATAACTATCATGATAAACTATACTGTTATTAATTTTATAGTAATTATATTGTAGAAGAAAATTCATTGAAGTACCTCTTTTTCAAGAGCAAATACCTTTCAATTCTCAACTCTGTTAATCATTTGCATCAACATGTAAATATCTTAGGCAACCATGTACTTAATTGTGATTGGGTGAAATGAGATGTCTTGAATCTCACACTTTCACATCCTTCATCTGGTTGTAGAAAGCTGTAATGGCTGAAAAATCCACAATTTTTTTACACAATTTGAACTGCCCATCAGATGTCTGCATTTAGGATAAAGGTGCAAATCGTAAACGGTGTTTTTTACTGAAACACAATTAACTGGATGAGCAAATTAATCTTATTACTGGTCTAGGGGGAAAAAAAAAGCTAAATGTATTTGAAAATATCTTATTACCTAGTGCTCGTAAGTCTCATTTGGAGACTTACTCAATTTATTATTTGAGACTTAAGTATGAACTTTTGTGTCCTAGGATGTGGTGTATTTGCCTGTGAACCAATTGAAAAGGGATCATTTGTGGTAGAGTATCGTGGGGAGTTAATCTCACATGATGAACGAGAGAAGAGGCAGACAAACTATACTGACAAGCAAAATTGTTTCCTGTTTGATTTTGAATGGAATAGTAGCACATGGTGGTAAGTCAATGCTTATGAAAGACCAAATGGTTCTTTACATTATTGTTTTAATGATGAAACATTTGATTATATACTCATTCGATTTCAGCATTGATTCCTCCCTCAAAGATGGCTCATTGGGTCGACTGGTGAATGATGCCCACAAAAGCCCAAACTGCAGAATGAAAACGATGATCATCCAGGGAAAACCACATCTTTGCCTATTTGCGATTGAGAACATCCAAGCAGGGACTGAAATTACCTATAACTACGGAGACTGTCAGTGGCCATGGCGAACAATTGTAAGTAATATCTAAATTATAGAGTATTAGACAAAAAATATAGTTTGTGCTAAGTATTAATGTCAGTACTTAAGCGTGAGATTATCTTGATTAACAATTGATCATTCAAGTGAATTATTGAGTTTTAGTAGAATATTATCTGTTTTGTTTCAGTCTGAAAGGACATCAGTGTTTCAGGTGACATGTTTTTTGTCTCAACAACTCTGATGACTGTGTGTTCTAGTGTCGCTGTACTGGTGGTTATATAAACTGTTGTGTTCAATTATTCTAGAATAATATAATGAGCCCCGTCCCTTTTGTAAATGATGTGCCATTAAAAACATATTAATTATTTTGCAACATCGTGTGGATATCAAGGACAGCACTGCTGGATTGGCAGACTGGGGGCAGTGGTCTGTGGGGGGTGCCCTAGGAGTATAGGGTACCAAACCCCTTGTTAAGGGCTGTCCAGTCCCCATTTCACCGATGTCAGAGTTTGGTCCTCATTTCTGGCAGTAAGTCGAATCCGTTTCCAGTGAGGGTTGGAGTCTGCCAAGGCTGCCCTTTGTCACCGATTCTGTTAATTACTTTTATGGACAGAATCTCTAGGCACAGCCGAAGCGTTGAGGGAATCAGATTTGGGAGCCTCAGCATTACATCTCTGCTATTTGCGGATGATGTGGTGCTGTTGGCTTCTTCAGGCCGTGACCTCCAACTTTCACTGGAGCGATTCACAGCCAAGAGTGAAGTGGCTAAAATGAAGATCAGCACCTACAATTCTGAGACCATGATCCTCAGTTGGAAAAGGGTGGAAAGCCTTCTCCGGGAAGGGGATGAGGTCTTGCCCCAAGTGAAGGAGTTCAAGTATCTTGGGGTCTTATTCATGAGTGAGGGTAGGATGGAATGGAAGATTGACCAATGGATGGATTGGTGCTGCGTCTGCTGTAAACAGTCTCTGTTGTGGTAAAGAAAGACCTAAGCCGAAGGGCGAAGCTCTCTATATACTGGTCGATCTATATTCCTGCCCTCACCTAAGGTCAAGAGATGTGGATCGTAACCGGACGGAAAAAGATCCCTGATACTAGCGGCTGAATAAGTTTCCTCAGCAGGGTGTCCGGGCTCTCCCTGAGAGACAGGGGGAGAAGCTCGGTCATCCGGGAGGGACTCAGTGTCGAATCGCTGCTCCTCTGCGTTGAGAGGAGCCCACTGAGGTAGTCGGTGGACATTTTCCATAGGAAAAGCAGTGGTGCCTTGACTTACAAGTGCCCTAGCTATTGAGTGTCAGAAAGTCTTGAGTGTGTTTCTGTTGACTTGATATTTGTTGGAATACTTAGCCCCATTCCTTCCCAAATGATGTATTAGGGAATATGTGTTTGGAGTTTTATTAACTTGACAGGATTCACAGAACAGAATTATTCTGTACTGTTAATTATTGTGTCTTCAGATGTTCCCATATTTCCTCTTGTCAGAAATGCACAGTACATCTCAGACAACAGCAATATAGGGACATTAGAACACACACTTTTCAAAGATATGTTCAGACAAAAACCATGTCACCTGAAACACACTTAAGTCTTTCAGACCCATACATATCAGGACATGACGACCGAGCACTACTAGAGTCCATGTTAGTGCAGAGATCTTTTCAAATAACACAGTAAAATACATACTCATCAAATTGGCACGCATCACTTTGCAGTTTACAGCTTTCTTTGACAACAACAGGAGAAGATAGAAGTCAGTAACATGGACTCTGCAATTATCCAGTCGTCAGGTCCTCATATTGCCTGTGTCAGAATGTCTTGAGTGTGTTTCCGGTGACTTGATTTTTGTCGGAATATAGAACTGAAGACTGTTTTCTAATGTCCTTGTATTGCTGGTTTTCAGAGTGAATTAGTGTTTAATTAGTCTTAAGTTGTATACTAAGCTCCATTCCTTTCCAAATGATGTATTCGTGAAAACTTGTTTATTGTTTTTTTAACTGGACCGGATTCACATTACAGAATATTTCTGACAATGTTTTGTTGCTATGTTATAGACACCTACTGCTGAAATCTGGACTAAAGCTCGCAAAGACCAAGAAGTGGTTGAGGGATCCACTTCATACTCCCAAAAGGTTTTTACATTTTATCAGTTTACATCTGTTTAATAGTTTACAGCTGTATTTGACAGCAACAGGAGGTGTTAGAAATCAGTAACATAAATTCTGTAAAGATATGTTCAGACAAAAACCAAGTCACCTGAAACACACTTACGTCTTTCAGACCCATACATATCAGGACATGACGACCGAGCATTACTTGAGTCCACATTAGTGCCTAGGTGTTTTCAAAGAATACTGTGAAATAAATACTCATTAAATCGGCATGCATCACTTTGCAGTTTACAGCTTTCTTTGACAACAACAGGAGAAGTTAGAAGTCATTAAAATGGACTCTGCTTGTGTTCAGTCGTCAGGTCCTCATATTGCTAGGATCAGAAAGTCTTGAGTGTGTTTCACTTGACATGATTTTCTTCTGAAAACCATGTCACCTGAAACACACTTAAGTCTTTCAGACCCATACATATCAGGACATGACGACCAATCATTACTGGAGTCCACATTAGTACCTAGGTGTTTTGAAAGAATACTGTGAAATAAATACTCATTTAATCGGCACGCATCTCTTTGCAGTTTACAGCTTTCTTTGACAACAACAGGAGAAGTTAGAAGTCAGTAACATGGACTCTGCTTGTGTTCAGTCGTCAGGTCCTCATATTGCTTGGGTCAGAAAGTCTTGAGTGTGTTTCACTTGATATGATTTTCTTCTGAAAACCATGTCACCTGAAACACACTTAAGTCTTTCAGACCCATACATATCAGGACATGACGACCAATCATTACTGGAGTCCACATTAGTGCCTAGGTGTTTTGAAAGAATACTGTGAAATAAATACTCATTTAATCGGCACGCATCTCTTTGCAGTTTACAGCTTTTTTTGACAACAACAGGAGAAGTTAGAAGTCAGTAACATGGACTCTGTAGTTGTTCAGTCGTCAGGTCCTCATATTGCCTGTGTCAGAATGTCTTGAGTGTGTTTCCGGTGACTTGATTTTTGTCAGATTATAGAACTGAAGACTGTTTTCTAATGTCCTTGTATTGCTGGTTTTCAGAGTGAATTAGTGTTTAATTAGTCTTAAGTAGTATACTAAGCCCCATTCCTTCCCAAATGATGTATTCGTTAAAACTTGTTTATTTGTTTTTTTAACTGGACCGGATTCACATTACAGAATATTTCTGACAATGTTTTGTTGCTATGTTATAGATACCTACTGCTGAAATCTGGACTGAAGCTCGCAAAGACCAAGAAGTGGTTGAGGGATCCACTTCATACTCCCAAAAGGTTTTTACATTTTATCAGTTTACATCTGTTTAATAGTTTACAGCTGTATTTGACAGCAACAGGAGAAGTTAGAAATCAGTAACATAAACTCTGCAAAGATATGTTCAGACAAAAACCAAGTCACCTGAAACACACTTACGTCTTTCAGACCCTTACATATCAGGACATGACGACCAAGCATTACTTGAGTCCACATTAGTGCCTAGGTTTTTTCAAAGAATACTGTGAAATAAATACTCATTAAATCGGCATGCGTCACTTTGCATTTTACAGCTTTCTTTGACAACAACAGGAGAAATTAGAAGTCAGTAACATGGACTCTGCTTGTGTTCAGTCGTCAGGTCCTCATATTGCTAGGATCAGAAAGTCTTGAGTGTGTTTCACTTGACATGATTTTCTTCTGAAAACCATGTCACCTGAAACACACTTAAGTCTTTCAGACCCATACATATCAGGACATAACGACCGAGCACTGCTAGAGTCCATGTTAGTGCAGAGATGTTTTCAAATAACACTGTAAAATACACACTCATCAAATAGGCACGCATCACTTTGCAGTTTACAGCTTTCTTTGACAAAAACAGGAGAAGTTAGAAGTCAGTAACATGGACTCTGCAGGTGTTCAGTCGTCAGGTCCTCATATTGCCATGTGTCAGAATGTCTTGAGTGTGTTTCCGGTGACTTGATTTTTTTTGGAATATAGCACTGAAGACTGTTTTTTAAAGTCTTTGTATTGCTGGTTTTCAGAGCGGATTAGTGTTTAATTAGTCTTAAGTAGTATACTAACTCCCATTCCTTCCCAAATTATATATTAGTGAAAATGTGTTCATTATTTTATTAACAGGTTATTACATTTTATCAGTACTGTATAAATCACTTTGGGGTTGACAGCTTTTTTTTACATCAGAAGTTATAAGTTTGTAAAATAGACTACTTTCTTTCATTGTTCATGTCCTCATGTTGCATGAGTCACAAAGACTTGAATGTCTTTTAATAGACAGCTCTCTGTTACTTTGACAGGAACAGGTTGTCTGAAACATTTTGTGAAACCTTGTGAAATTTTTTGCGAAGCCTAATGAAAATTTTTTGTTAATCTACTTTCATTTACAGTTTGAGAAGTTCGATCATAATTTTTGTTAAAATATTTAGTCGTTTTCCAGGTTAGCACTGGACTTGTCTACTTTCACCAGATGGCTACAAAAGAGCAGGTAAAACTGTTTGTTTTTTCTGCGTCATTTGAATCGAATGTTCTTCGGCGAGACTTATTTGTGTCATGTGTTTGGACAGTTAAGAGCAAGTTGCCGACTGCAAACCTTAAAGAAGCATCATGCTCAGTGAGGAAGCGTTTGATGAGGCCAATCAAAAACTGCTTGAGAAAGGGGGGCAAATTATGTTGAATCTATATAGGAGAAAGAATGATTCTGTGAGTTTTCAATTCAAAGCAAAATTAAAATACTCTTTTGGCCTTATGCCAATAAATCCCTGTAAAAGTGTTTATCAGAATATTATTCATAGAACAATAATTTGCTTGCAAATGTAGCTGAATTTCTCTAAATCTTCAAATTCACCATAATTAAATGGGAAGGTCTCAACAGATTCTTTTCTTACCAATTAAATTTTTTATTGCTATGGGTAACCATAGCAGTATGCATTGGTTTCACATCATATACCAACACCTCATGTCATATGTGGTTGTTTTTTTAGATTTTAAGCACAATAGTGCCGCAGATTTTCTCGGTATGTTAAGCAAAATACGCAGTCAAGAAAGCTATTGGGTCATTTCCGATTGAATGTTACGAAGTAAAGATTACTATAATGAGGGAACTGAGGGAATATTAATTACAGTACTGTACATGAATGTTTTAATTAGTCAATTTCATAATGTTGGAGTAATAAGAAAAATTCTTTAGTCTTGATAATGTATTATTAATATGGTAATATGGTAATATGTCAGATACAATTGTGTTCAAGAATCCAAATGATACTTTCAATGTAATCATTTAAAAATATATATGTTCAGTAGGATAAGTATTGTGGGGAAGTGATATACTACCTGTATTCAAGTATTAAAACTAAAATTCATGTTTTCTCTGTTTTTATTCAGATCTCTGCTGATGAACATTCAGATCGTTTCCTTAAGAAGAGGGGAAACTTTAAGCATAATGCTTCTGAGAGAGTACGGGCACAATGAGCAGCTGCTTAGCATATCCGCCTCACAGTTTAAAGGTTGTTAAGTTCAAATCTGGGCTGCAGCCACCGTTTGTGAAGTGCAAGCTCTCCTTGGATGTTCTTCGAGAGCTCAGATTTCCTCCTACATTCCTAAACCTGTATGGCTTGATTAAATTTTTATTTTTAGTTTATGATTGGTTGTTATCTTAAAAAAAGCCTCACGATTGGCTGTTCAGGGTCACTTGTTACCCTAGAGAGTATAAACTGTATGGAAAATGGATGCATAGAATATCTGACATTTTTAATACAGGTATCCTGAATGGGGAAAATGACTATTGGACACCTCTTCCCTATGTTGTACCTTAGGTATTTAAAAAAAAATGAAGTCAAGCTGAACGCCACTCTACTCTTACAGTAGCTGGTCTTTATAAATCACATACACTTGAATTTTTTGTGTATCCGTGGGTCTCAAAATGCATAAAAACATGAAATGTCAAAAGTGTGTAAATTTATGGTCTCATAATGCACAAAAACCTGTTAAAGTCCTGACATGTCGCATTTTTGTCATAAATCAAAAAAAAATTAAGCCAGAGTCAAAATCCAAACAGATGAATGTGTTCCTGATTTTTTTTCATGGTTATATTTATTTTTTGGAGCCTGTAGCACCACGGGAAAGGCATGTACCCATTTGTCGCATTTCTGTCATGCGTCCCGATAAGTCATGAAAACACGTACGCATGTGTGTGTGTGTGTGTGTTTGTGTGCGTGTGTGTGTGTGTGTGTGTCTGTCTGTTTGTCTGTCTGTCTGTCTGTCCCCCTGTCTCCGTTTTCCTGTCGAGACTGCCAAGTTATTTTTAAAACGTAAAAAGGGCATTTTCATCTGTTATGGGCAACATATAACATTTCCTATCCTGAGTCAGGAAAAGTCCTAAAACACAGTTAAATCGATCACCAAAGACAGAACACTAATTGCCAAACTCAGAGATGACATATGCTTTGGCATCAAGTATTATGAAGAAATACCACAGTGAATTGTTAAACTGAGTAGTACGCTCCCAAATTAAAGCCAAGAGAACATGGTTGAGGAGACTATAGCTTCAGGTGTGATGTAGACGGCTACCACTCAGAAAAACAGGCTGAATTAAGGTATCCTACAAGACAAAGAAATTCTTCTGGATACCTCAATTAGAACCAATGTAAAGATGAGTGAAGCAATGATGAAGGTAAAAGTGTGTATTGCTATTAAGTAACTTATCTTGAACCAAGAACATAGAGGGGCCATGAACTCTAAAATAGCAAAAATGTGAACTGATGAGATGAAAGATACAGTAGCATGAAAATTTATCTGAACCTTTTGGAATTTCCCACATTTCTGAATGAAATCACCATCAAATGTGATCTGATCTTTGTTAAAATCACACATATGAAACAACAGTGTCTGCTTTAACTAAAACCACCCAAACATTTATAGGTTTTCATCTTTTAATGAGGATAGCATAAAGGGGGAGGAATAAGTAATTAAACCCTCTGCCTAAGGATACTTAAAGAGCAATTGAAACCAATTTTTACCAAACAATTTAAGTCAGGTGTGCCCAGTCACTGATGAGTGGCTGAAAGCTACCCTGTCCACTATACAGAATGTGGCAAACGGCTTTGATCAAAGGGAAGGCGTTGAATTTAAATTAATTAATTAAATGTAATGTAATTAAATTTAGACACCTTTTCACTGACAGCTAATATGATGTCTGTCCAAGCACTGATGCAGGTGGCGGTGCAGGAAGACCTGACCCTACACCAGATGGATGTAAAAAAAAACCCTACCTCCATGCTCCAATGAACTGTGAGGTAAATTTGGAACAACCGGATTTGAAATCAGGTCAGACACAAGGGAAAACTTGGGATGCAAATTCAACAAATCATTGCGTGGGTTAAAACGGTCTGGATTCAAGTAGAATAGTTACTACATAAAACCCTTACAGAAAATGGTCAGTTTGTCTACAGCAAAGATTTTGAAAATGAGAAAGTAATCCTACTCGTGTGGGTTGATGACCCGATTGAACCTGCCAAACAAACATTGTCGGAAAGGTTTAAGATGGAAGTATAGGTCCACTTAAATACTTTCTTGGAATGGATTTTGAACAAAGTTAAACAGAGATTAAAATGATTCAAGAGAGCAATAACAGGAAAACACCAAACACATTTGAAATATCTGAATGCAAATCGAGATCCATGTGAACAAAAGCTATACTTTGACATTGAAGGTGAAGTCATTGATTCGACCGGCTAAAGAGAGGTTCGGTAGTTGGAGGTTTCATATTACATTACAACACCTACTAGACCTGACCTGAGCAGGGTTGAGAGTAAATTATCTCAACACCTAGCAAAACCAAAACAACAGCATTGGACAGCACCCAAACAATCATGAGGTTCTTAAAGGGTGCCAGCCCTCAAAAACTACACTTTTGAAAATGTGAGAAAGCCCTAAAACCTGAGGCATATAATGATGCTGATTAGGCATCTGACTAAAATGATAGAAGACACACAACTGGATATTGTTTCAGCCTAATCTAGAAGTGTCCTGTAACTTTGTGGAAAACAGCCAACAGCAGCATCGTCAACTTGCAAAGCTGAATGTATGGCATGAACCGGTCAAAATCTATGAAGATAACCCCAACACAATCCCCCTAAGGACCAAGTATGTATACAAAGAAACAAACCCGTGGCTATGAGATACCACTTTGTACAGTCTACACGCACTTACCATCCATCCATTTTCTATAGCCGTTTATCCTCACTAGGGTCGCTGGCTTGCTGGTGCCTATCCCATCTGTGTATGGGCAGTAGGAGGGGAACAGTCTGAACTGGTCACCAGCCAATTGAAGGGCATCCATTAAGCATAAATAAACTGTAACAACAATAACTAATCTAGTGGCCTTTTGGCTGCTCAAGTGGGTGTGGGTTGGGACATGTTTCTGATGCGCTGTGGTTGAATGTTGAGTAGATGAGCTTGGACCCAGGATTATTGTTGGTAAGGTTTCCTGTTTATTTACACTTTATACTGTGAACACAATTATCCAGGCTGCGGTGAATTTCGGTGAGTAGATATCTGATATCAAAACTGAGTGGAACGATGCAAATTGAAGGGTATTACGTGTAGTGTCTAGCATTGATGAAATAGCGTCCAGCGGGAGCATTAGTGTTGAGCGTGAGTGGTAAAAAACCATGTGTCTCCCCATCACCCGTGCTGCTACCACACCTGTCTTTAAATATGCTATTTATTGTATTCTGTAAACCTTCCACACCAGCCTATACTGCCACCCAATGACCATTGTTGCAGCAATCACACAAAATAAACAACAGCTCCTGTATGGGGTATTAGTAGTATAAAATTCAGACTTTTTTCATAATTTTTTAACTTGCTCATGAAATGATGTTTTCAATCTTTAACTTTCATTTTATCATCATGTGCAAATGTATTTAAAAAGGGCAAATATAAGAATTTGAACCAAGATATGGAAGCAAAAAAATATCCATGGATCAGCAAGCTAACTAAAAAAAAAAAGTTTCCCTGTCAGAGCACAATGACCCTGCCTCTGAAACGTTTGAAGCAATCTTGTTGTAAAGTCAGTGACCCTTGCGAATAAACACACAGTGTCACGAGTGGTGACATTAAAACAATATGGTGTAATGTCATTGTGGTCTTTGGAACTGGCAAAAGCAGAATAAAGTTGTTCATGTTTGGAATGTCCTAAAATAGAGACTGGCATCAGTGATGGTCATTGACGGATGTCCCATTCCTACAGATGGAAAAAATGTGTTAAATATGACTATATATGTAATTATGTATACTTACATTCAAAACATTTCTGTATGCACACACACGCACACACACACACCCACACACACACACACACACACACACACGCAGACACACACACGTAAGGGTAGAAATTAAACGTATTTTTTTTTAAAAGCCTTCCCCTTGTGTTACTATTGATGACTCCTGCCACATTTCACTGGTTGTTTCAGACATGGTCATTGTTGGGATGTATGCTTCATAGCAGCGCAAATCAATAAAAATATATTGGCGTCAGGTGGAATGGTGTTACTCGCTGTGTTCTGCAGCCTACGGCTAATGAAAGGTCAGATTCTAATCGAGCGAGCTTTCAGCGAGGGCAAGTTCACATCACTCAGGACCCCAAATCTCCCCTGAAAGCAGACCTGTAAAGGTCTAATATTAGTTGGTGGCTTTGTGCTGCTTTTGTACTGTTGCAGTGTTGGAAGATTTTTCTTTATAGAGCTGTTTTTTTTTTTTTTTCTAGATCAGCCAATATAAAAATCCAGATTGTCTCAAACTGATTTATATTGAGCACTGTCCACAAATTACATATTTTAGGGTGACATATTATGTAGATTAAATCATCATATAGAGAAATAAAGATGTAAAAATGTCATGCTGACTGCAGCATTAGCTTGAAATCGTAGTCATTTGCCTACTACTCGTCACTCTTTGCTCATATCTCTCATTAAATAGAAACTGGATGAAATACATTTTCAGAAATACAGAAGGATGGGAAATCCAGGTCCAGAAGGTAAAACCATGCCACAGTTTGGCTTTAGCCACAGTTGCTTCAGATTAACTTGCAGTTAAAATAATTTGTTAAATTACAAGTTAAGTGAAAGCACATCAAGTAAGAAATATTCATCCATTCAGCCATTTTCTTAACTGCTTACCTTCACATTTATTGCGGGCGTGCTGGAGCTTATATGAGCTGTCTTCGGGCAGCAGGTAGGGTACATCTGAACTGGTTGTCAACCAATCGCGGGGCACACTAAGACACTATTCATTTTCACAAACATACCGAAGGACAATTTAGATTGCCCAATATACCTACCATGAATGTTTTTGTAACGCGGGAGGAAACTGGAGTGCCCGGAGAAAACCCACACAGGCACGAGGTGAACATGAAAACTCCATACAGGAAGGCTGGAGCTGGAAGTGAACCTCTGCACTGTGAGGCACACGTGAAGTTCCCTTGATTCTGCCATCAATTGGGACTGGAAACTCCCCATGAAAATTCAAGAAATTGACAAAGCTGGATTTGCCCCCTAACAGACATTGTACATACATGAATGAAGTGTATGAAATGTATTTAATAAAACCATGCCTACCGTTCATTCCTATGCCAGTAGCCATAGAACTGAGGCTAAATAGGCATGTATCTGTTTTTGGGCCCAAACATTATCTTCTTTTACAACACACAACATACAGTTCATCAGAGCGTGGCTGGCGGCTGCTAACTCTCCCCGCCACCATATTGAACAACAATGTCCATTCACCGCAATGGTAGCCTTTTGGAAGAGCTTGTGTTTTCCTTTGCTGAGTGTGGGAGTGTTACAGTAGTACATTGGGTAGACGCTGCTGTAAAACAGTGATGTAAAATGACATAAAACCGGCATCTTTGGTATTATGAATAATTAATGGTCGAGATATATATATATATATATATATATATATATATATATATATATATATATATATATAAGAAAAATAAGGTGAATCATTGAAGCGGCAATACATGAAGTGCGTTATAGCGAGCCACCACTCTATTAATTTGTCAAATTATCATTGAGTTTTGCAGGAGGAAAGGAAGCTGGCCCATGTGGTAAGCAGGGTTGGTATTGATTCATGAAACTGCCTAGCTAGCCAAACTGGCTAAACAGTACAAGCATCTCCTAGCCACACTTGAGTGTAGCATGGCTTTGCCTTTGACCAAAACTTGGAGTGAGTCTTCAGTAGGATCCCAGCCAAGTGGCCTGGGATACGGCGTGAACCTGTTAAGGAATTTAGGTGAAGATGGAAATTGAAAATTAAAAGTCATTGAAATGAATTTGCAGTGGTAGGCAATCCATCATTACAGAATGTCTGTCAAGGCGGCATTGGAGGCAGGCCAGTCAACAAGCCAGGGCAGTACTTTCTCAGTCCTGTCAGTGGCAAACCCGTTTCACTGACCACTGACGGAAACACGTGTTTGTGTCTATAATGTGTTGACATTGGACATAGTTTGAAATGACATCACAGGAAAACTATTCCAGTATCTATCCCAACTGATTCTGTAGTTATTAGTTAACTCCAGACTGTAGGGCCTGAACAGGGTGTTTTTTTTTTCTTCATTTTTGAGGACTGTTTCCATTCTTCAATAGCTAGTGATTCGCCGATTCTCTGAACAGCTCCTAGCTCCGTTCGTCCTCGTTCTCGTGCAGCTCTGCTACCGTAAGTATTCGCTCGACTGTACTAAGGTAAGCATGGCTTCGTGCACCTCCACCGTATCAGTCATTTGCAACACCTGTGTTATTCTCATGGAGAAACTTTCTCTCCTAGAGGGCCGTGTCCGTCAGCTAGAGCAGAGTAGTCTGATAATCGTAGATCAGACGGACACATCTGATAGTGACAGTGCGGGCCGTAGCCCTCCCGCAATGCCGCTAGCATCGGCTAGTGCGGGTCGTAGCCTACCCGCTAGTCCGGCTAGCATTAACCCTAAGAAGTCTGCTAGCCGCGGTGAGCCTGTTCGGACGCATAATTGTTTTAGCCCCCTTGCTAGGCAAACTCTATCTGTACTGGCTCCCGCACATTAGTTATAGGGGACTCCATCACCCGTAACATCAAGCTTAAAACGCCAGCCACCGTAATGTGTATCCCTGGGGCCAGAGCACCCAACATTGAAGCTAACCTTAGGGAGCTGACACACAAGAGGCCTAGACACCAGTTTAGTGCAAACAACACTAGTTACTCGGACATAGTGATACATGTTGGCTCCAATGATACTAGAATGAGGCAGTCTGAGATTATGAAGAAGAACATAGATAGGACTTGTAATTTAGCTAGAAAGATGAGTTGGCATCAAGTTATTGTCTCTGGCCCTCTGCCTGCGGGAGGCAATGATGAGAGGTTTAGCAGCTTATTCTCGCTTAACTGGTGGATGGCTAGTTTCTGTAGAGAGCAGGGTTACCAGTTTTTAGATAATTGGCCCTCTTTCTGGGGCCGGCCCGACCTGCTAAATATGGATGGCCTTCACCCTAACTGGGAAGGCGCCATCACTCTTTCTAGAAACATAGATTACTGTTTGAGCCTTCCATGACTTCTCACATTAGAGCATGTCGGGTCGCAGGCGGGTAGCAAGCCTGCTAGAACGGGTGTGGAGTCGTTAAGGCTAAAGTTAACCGGCACTAGGCTGGACTGCTACAACACACATAGCATATTTAGTCTAGGTCACTGCAATCCACACACTGTTTCAATACCTAATGCTGAATGCCCTAATGATAAGATTTCTGCTGAGGTGGTGTTGATTAAGGAAAATAGCCCTGCCTCCTTAATCGGTAAGACTAGTGACATAGTACCTAGGCGGAATATTAATATTAGTATGCGCGCTGTAGCCGTCAACAATCAAATTCCTACTTTAATAACATTGCAACGAGGTTTTAATTACTCAAAATACAAACCAAGCCCCAGCCATAAAAATCTTGTCATTATTAGTACTACCAACATGAGGACTCAGAATAGTCCAGGAAAAAGTTCCCACTTTAAATTCGGCTTCATAAATATTAGGTCACTCCCCTCAAAAGCCCTCCTTGTAAATGATCTTATTAGAGGTGACAATCTTAAAGTGCTTGGTCTCTGCGAAACCTGGCTAAAACCAAATGAATTCTTATCATTAAATGAGGCCTCACCCCCAAACTTTGTGGGCTCACATGTTGCCCGTTCTTGTAAAAAAAAGGGGGGGAGTGTCGCCCTAATTTCAGAATCTGATCTTAAACTTAGCACGAGCACTAATCACACATTCAAGACATTTGAGGCTCTCGTTATGCGATCAAGCTCCTCACCACCATTCCATATGGTAGTTATTTACCATCCTCCCGGTCCATATTCTGGATTCTAAGATGAATTCCCTGAACTTATGGCTGACTTAATAACTCACACAGATAATATATTAATTATGGGTGACTTCAATATTCATATGAACTCCCCATTGGAGCCACTTACTGTAGCATTTCAAGCAATAATCGATGCATTGGTTTTACACAAATAATAAAAGCAGCGACACACGGAAATGGTAATATCTTAGACTTAGTGTTAACCCATGGCCTAACTGCCTCAAATGTCACAATTTTGCCGTATACCAACGCTATGTCTGATCATTATCTTACAACATTTGAAGTACTAGCTCAGTGCGGTCTTATTGTCCACAACCAAGGCTTTAAGAGCCGTGATATTAACTCATCAACCACTGCTGCACTTTCTGAATTACTGCCTCCGCAACAGCTGCCTTTCCGTCTTTTACTGGTGCAGTCGATAAGCTCATGAATGATTTTAATACGGTTCTTTTAAATTCCCTAAACTCTATTACGCCGCTGAAACTTAAAACTTGTCCGAAGCGGCACACTCTGTGGTTTTCGGATGAAACGCGTACATGTAAATTGTTAAGTAGACAACTTGTGCGTAAATGGTGAACAACTAAACTCGAGGTTTTCCGTCAGGCCTGGTACGATAGCTTGCTGAAATATAAAGAGGCTCTTAGGTTAGCAAAAACAAATTACTTTTCCAAAATGATTAGTCTTAATAAAAACAACCCAATATATTTATTTGACACGGTAGCACAGCTAACGCAACAGCAGCAGATTAATCATAGTTCCCTCCATTCAACACACGAGTTCATGCAATTTTCATGCAATTCTTTACTCAGCTAATAAGGGACGAAATAAAAAGGGCAGCGCCACTTACCCCCTCGGCTGTGATTGTTGATGCTAGTTCAGACAATCAGGTTCAAGAAAGTCTGGTTACCCTGTCCCAGTTTGATTTAGTATCCCTGGAGTGTCTTACACACTTGGTTAATGCAGCAAAGCCGACGTCCTGCATGCTCGACCCGCTTCCAGGCAAACTCGTTAAAGACTTATGCCCGGTCTTAGGGTCATCTGTCTTGAATATTATCAACCTGTCACTCTCCTCTGGCATTGTACCTGAAGCTTTTAAGATGGCCGTCATTCAACCATTACTTAAGAAACCTCACCTAGATCCTGAAAATCTCTTTAACTATAGGCCAGTGTCACAACTTCCGTTTATTGACAAAATTCTTGAGAAAGTTGTAGCACAACAGCTTAGCGATTTTATGATAGATAACAATAGATTTGAAATCCTTCAGTCAGGTTTTAGGGCCAACCACTCAACTGAGACAGCCCTTGTAAAAGTGACAAATGGTCTTCTCTTCGCCATGGATTCCAACATATCAATATTATTATTGCTTGATCTTGGTGCCGCATTTGACACTATTGATCATCATATTCTTATAGAACGTCTTAAATCATGTGTTGGTTTCTCGGGATCAACACTTTCTTGGTTCAGATCTTACATCCTGGGAAGGACGCATAGTGTCTCTTATGGCAATGCGATCTCTGAATCTTTCTCCGTCTCATTTGGTGTCCCGCAGGGGTCAGTACTTGGTCCCTTACTGTTCAACATCTACATGATTCCTCTTGGCGATATTATACGTAAACATGCTATTAGTTTTTATTGCTATGCTGATGATACCCAACTCTATATGCCCTTTGAAATAACAGATCCGTGCAAATGCAGTAAACTGGAGGCCTGCCTTGCCGAGATTAAACAATGGATGTCTTCCAATTTTCTGCTTCTCAACCCTAGTAAAACAGAGATGTTAATTATTGGCCCTGCTCATCATCAGCACTTGCTTAAGAATACCACGTTGAACCTGGAAAACTGTATTATTTCCCAAAGTAGTACTGCAAAAAATTTCGGCGTGATATTTGACTCAACTCTCTCCTTTCGAACACATATTAATAACCTGACATGAACGGCATTTTTTCACCTCCGCAATATAGCTAAAATTTGCCCTATTCTTTCTCTTAGCGATGCAGAAACATTATTCATGCATTTGTTACGTTGCGCCTAGACTATTGTAACGTTTTTTCTGAGCTTCCCATGTCCTACAATAAAAGCCTGCAGTCTGTACAGAATGCAGCAGCGAGACTATTGACAAGGACGAGAAAGTTCGATCATATTACTCCGATTCTAGCTGACCTGTATTGGCTTCCAATACATGTGAGATGTTATTTAAAGGTGCTGCTAATTACTTATAAAATTTCACACGGTTTAGCTCCTTCCTATCTCGTCGACTTAGTATCACCATATGCTCTGTCCCAACAACTTCAATCACAAAATGCCGGTTTGCTATCGACCCCACGGGCTAAAAAGAAGTCCGCGGGATCAAGGGCATTTTCCATTCACGCGCCAGTACTATGGAATGCCCTACTGATGGAAGTTCGCGCAGCCACCTCAATAGAAATCTTTAAATCCCCACTAAAAACACACTTATATTCAAAAGCATTTAAGTAATTGAGCCTGTCTGCAGGTTTCTTCTTTTTTCTTTTTTCATGCCCCCCTCTTCCGGCTGGGAGAGGGGGCTAGCTAGATGGTGAGGGTTGACTTGACCGTCTCCATTTGGTTCTGCGCTGATCGACCATCGCGGGTTAAGGAGATTGGCCGTCTGTGGTCTACTTGGTTGGAATGTGGGATGGTTCCTGCCCAATGGCTTCGCCTGCTGTCAAGACATCACTGCACTATATAACACAATATGTTTTCTGTAATTTATATTATTTATGTGTATGTCTGTATTTGGTACATGCAGCATCCACTTCAACCTGTGGGCCTGGAAGGGGGCTCCTCCCACTTGTGGTCCCTTCTGGAGGTTTCTGATTTTCCCCTAATTGGGGTTTTTGAGTTTTTCCTTCCCCTTCTGGGAGCTTTGACAGGGGATGCTGTTGTGTACCTTACACTGAAAAGATGTCTCTGTACGACTTCTTTTTTTTTTTTTTCGAAAAAGGTCTCCACATGACCTCTTTTCATCTGTGAAGCCCTTTGAGACTTCAGTGATTCAGGGCTATACAAATAAAATTTGATTTATTTGATTGATTGATCAAAGATTCAAACTCAGCACTTTTCAAATGTGAGACGAATGTGCCAACCTCTACTTTAAAATGATTTTCATTTATACTACATCAATCACTCTGTTATTAAACACAACATAAACCATAGATAACAATTGGGGAACGTTCTGTGCGGTCAGTATGATCAGAGTACACTGTGTGTGGGCAATTATAGAACTCGTCTGTGAGGAGGGCAACTCCTTCCTTTCAAATGGAAATGTTAATGCCACACATTTTATTATAACTTCCATGTGGGGTAAACTCCTCCCGTGCATTATCTCAGCATTTAGCCATGCCCTGGTCAGAGCCAAGCAGCACTCAGCTTATCCCAGTGGAACTGCCCCATTAAAACACGGCTTGTGGCAAGTGTCAGCGCACACCACCGTGTGAAAGATGAGAGCAATAACAGAAAAAGGAGCATATCACACAGCATCAGAAGTAGGCCTCAAGGGGTGAGAAGTGAGTTGATACTGTAAGTCACGTGTGCTTGGAGAGGTAAAAGAAGGTTCAGTATGATGTCATTTCACACACTTTCCGCTTAAGTAATACCAGACTATGCTAGGAGCTAATAAAGCTTTACCCATGGCACTTGGATGTGGCATGTACGAAGATAGTGAGTGATGTATGATAATGAGTGAGGCCTCTAGGTATGCAATGTGAAGTTAGCTGAGGCACTTTATATCTCCCAGTGGAAAACAAATTTGATTGAATCTAGAATTGATGCAGAATTCAATGTACTGTAAAATACAATAACGAACCATCCATGTAAGATATGAGAGAGAAGCATGTCATAACATATAACTGAATCACACCTGGAGTTAACTGCTCAATTTACTGTTGCTGCATTACGATGGCAAGTAAGATGTATTATTATTCGTGATTAATTTGTGTTATGGCTTTTGTCTCCCACAGACTTTAAATCACATGAGCAGAAAAGTAAAGCAAGGTGAAGATGAATTCAAACTGTAATTCTCCTTACAACAAGGCTAGTAGGTAGCTGTAAACAAGTCTGCCTTTTCTCTTTTTTTCTGCGATGTTCATGGGGAGGAGTTGAGTACATTTTTTTGGTGTTCAGTTGGGCTAGCCTCTGGTAGTCGGAGTTATGCTTAGAACTGGATGTATTTATCTGTAAAATACAAATGTGAGCCATTTGCAGCATACTTGGATATTATGGAGAAAGTGATATTCACTTTTAAATTATTGAGATTCCATACAAAGTGCAAAAAAAAAGAAAAGAAAAAGGACTGAAGAAAAAATGAACTTGTTTTACAAGAACCTACAAAACAAATAAGTATAAATCTTCTATTTGGTGGTAGCTTAATGTCATTTAACACTGAGAAGCAGAACGCGCTGCAAAAGGCAAAACACACACAAACACACCGGTAAAAACGCGCTGCAAAACGGAAAGACATTTCCCCAAACGGAAACACGCACCGGGTGAAAACACACTGCCAATGCCACAACACGTTTCCCAAAATTGAAACACACACCAGGTGAAAACCAATTGCAGGTTGTGATTCTCAAATCAGAAATGCGCCAGGAGAATCACAATCTGCAGTTGTTTTTCACCCGGTGTGTGTTTTCGTTTTGGGAAACATGTTGTGGCATTTGTGGCGCTTTTTCACCCGGTGCATGTTTCCTTTTTGCGAGGCATTTCCATTTTCCAGCGAGTTTCCGTTTGCAGTGCGTTTTTACCGGTGTGTGTGTTGTGCCATTTGCAGCGCGTTTGCCCCAGTCGGCCATGTTTTTTTCCCATATACAGTAAAAATAGTCACCACCTGGCTTAGAGTTTGGTCTGTTGTAAGACTTGTTTCTGCAATGGCAATTGTTTTTCAAATACCGTCTATTATTGCAATGCAACCAGCATGAAAAAGGAGAATTCCCCCTGTTTGGCAACCTTTTACTTGAATTGCTTCTACGAATAAAGTAAGTTAAAAAGAAAAAAAAAGCTACATTCATGTAAATGTGACAACCGGGGAGTTGAAAAAGTACTTACCTTAACAAATATTTACAGAATGAAAATGTACAAAACTGTACACAAATTACATTGATTAACCATTATATTAAACATAAAAAAACTTTCAACAATTCAACTATTTTTTACAGCTTATATACAGGTTACAGGTTAGTCTAAAACAGAAAAAAATAACCAAGTGCTGCATCAAAGTGCCTGAAAAAAAATTAATATTTGTTTTATCCACAATTACACTTCATTTGACAAAAACAGTCCCCCTCATGGTATCACCTCGTGCCTCCCCAAGAGGGCCTGCACCACTGTTTGAGAAGGACTGGCATATGCTAACATAAAGCAAACGGAAATACCTGGCACAAACCAAAATATTAACGAGCTAAATGCAACTGCGGCCGGAGGCAGCATCAAAAGCAAAGATCAAGCCAAACAAAGCACAAATGAGTGAACAGTTATAGGGAGACCTATTTCAGTTCGGAAACATCATTATTTCGTGTGTGGCCCATGTGGCATGGTACCAATTGATCCACAGAACCGGTACCTTGCGGACCTCTGGTTTGGCAAGCATTGCAAATATAAAATGGGAGTAAAACGCAATAGTAGGCATGTGTCAGCTCAGATTTTGTGAATTTCGGCAGCTGTTTCATTGTTGTGTACAACTTCATTCTGTAGTTAAAGAGAATTTCACCTGTTTGGAAACATTTTAATGTGGCTTTTAATTTTAACTACAGAAAAGAAATTCTTTCAAAATGAAAATAAATTATCCTTATAAGCATGTGCTGTATTTTGTTTGGAAGGAAACAAATTTGTATCATTTTCTATAACAAATAGCTATAGAATTCTCAACACTATTGAAGTCTTAGGCTTCCGCACTACTTGATGAAGCCATAGAGCAAATAAAGCACCATGTGGCTTTGATCCATCTGCAAATCAATTCGTTGCAAAGTTTCTTTGCTTCTTGATGCTTCATTTGGCCATCACTACACGCTCACGGTGCGGCATTGTTATGTCTGGGCATAAGGTTCTTGTTTTTAAGAACAGGATCTATACCTTTTAAAATGAGTTTCTATCTCGCATAATATATACCAAACACAAACCACCGCCAATACTTACAAACTATTCGGCAAAAGACTAACAAATACAACAGAATTTAAAAGAACGAAATCAGAGCGCAGGTTGCTAACAGAGGTAAGCAAGGAATAGTTTAAGGGGTCAGGTGCCTTATTAAGGCAGCTGATCGCTGATTAACTGCAGGTGTGTAGCCAAGAGAACTGCCCACCATCACTCATTCTTCCGCTGAGGGAGGCGACAGAAATACTCACAGGTTGAGAGCACAGACAAGACATCGACAAGGCACGCAGCAACGTATGACGATGCCAACAACCCAGCTCAATTTTCAACCCGCAACCACTCGGTGCAGGGAGCACTCCACTTCTCTGTTTTTCTTTTCTTTCATTTTGTTTCACCCTCCATTTTACATCCTCTTTCCTTACTTCAAAACTCGTCAATGAATCTCCCAAGTTGATGCACCCCAATGAGCGAAGTGAAATGATCAGAAATTAAACCAGCACACTGTAAATATTATTCAACTGGCACTAGTTATATGAACATCTGCAAAGCACCTCATGACACCCATCATGCAAGAAAATACCACCATATGGCATAAACATAAATCCAAGGAGGGGTGATAAACCTGGAGACAGAAATATTATTTTGGCAATTTGACTTGTGTCATACATGAAAAACACATGTTTTGAAAAAGCAGCATTTGGTCCAAATTTGTGCAGCCAAGTCCACTTTGAGCTGATTTATTGTGTTGATGTTTGTTAGCTGAAACTGCTTGTGCCTGGCCCTCACCCTGTCAGAGTAAACAAAGAGTCACACTTACATGCGTATGCATATTTTATGAGGGTGTTAAGAAAATATGAACACAGGAGAAAATGATTATGGCCAAATAGCAAAGGCAAACGTTTAAAGGCATAGTCAGACGAATAAATAATTGAAATCCCCTCTCACCTGATGAATTGAGAGTGATGACTGCAGCATGTTCATCCCTTATCATGTTTCTTTTAAGGAACATATCAATTGTAGACATGAGTAATATTTTTGTTTGCATGTTTTTATAGTGGTTAAAAAAAATAAGCAAACAGGCATGCTGTTTTGTTTTATTTTCTCCGCAGTGTGTACGTGGTACGTGGCTGCACTTTCTGCACCTGAAAACCCTAACCAATCAAAAAGGGGCATGACACACAATATCTGAAGCAAGATGAGACAAATAAAGGCAGAAACAGAAAGACAAGTATTTTGTGCTGCACAGTGATTTACACTTTTCAACAAATTGAGGCCAATTCTATGACCTTGGGTATTAAATGAAAGTTTGGCTTCCAAGCAGTCTTTTGATTTTAACAGTGTTTGCAAAACTGAGTTAAAAACATATGGTCTGAAAATACCCCTGAAAAGGATTTATTACCCTTCACATGTCCTAAGTCATGTAACCAGCGATGCATCTTAACTAGTTAAGGAATCAAAGGGGAGTTAAACCGTTGAGACAAGCATGTGTAAAGTCCGGCCCGGGGGCCAAATGCGGCCCGTGGTGAATTTCCATCCGGCCCGAGGCCTGCGTCGCATGGAGAATTAATACATTGGGCAGCAGCAATTGTTCCTGCGTGTGCTAAATGCTGCCATCTATAGGCTCAGTTAGGAACAGCAGATTAGTATACGAGTACAGTAATTGACTTTATAAGCCCCTAATTTTCTAAAATGGCGACAATCAACATAAGGAGGAAAGTTGCGCTGCAGTGTGACGCAGAGAGCCGCGGTAAGCGACTGCAGCTTTCTCTCGCCAACTTTTACCGACAGCTGGATAAGGTTTAAGTTCCGAGAGATTTGAGCATTTGGTAAGAAAATGCTAAACTTGTTCGGGTCTACGTATTCCTGTGAGAAGATATTCTCGGTTATGAATTTAAATAAAAGCTGTGTGAGGGCATGGCTATCGGAGTCTCACAAGACATCTTGCGCATTGATACTACTGCCATAGAGCCAGACCTTATTTTAAATGAGTCCTGCACTTGTTGATATGACTATTACTTGTGTCACGTCGAGGCATGGCGACGTGAGGTGGTGGAGGGAAAGGGGCTCAAAACGCAGGAGGACGGAGAGGGTTTGCTCAAACAAAAATGCTCTTTTAATAATAAAACAGGGCAGGAAAAGCAGAAGACAAAAACTTGACAAAGTAGCAAAATAAATGAGGAACGGAATAACTCACGAGACTAAATGGGACTACGGGGAAAGACTGGAGGACGAGTACAGAGGCACAGGGAACACGAAGTGACAAGGTACAATAATCCGACAAAAGCAACAGAGGAACGGCGGTTTAAATACATGAAGACTAATTACTGAAAACACACTACAGCTGGACGGGGACAGGAAGCAGGTGAACCGGATAGGCTAACCCGAGAGGAGCAGAGGCACACGGACAACAGGTGGACAAGATAAAACTAACGAGACTGAGACAAAGGCAGACGCAGGGAAAAACAACACGAATGAATGACGAAATGAACCAGGAACTACTGAAACTAAATCCAAAAACCCCAGACAGAACGTGACAACTTGTTCATTTCTCTGTTATTGTGTTTATAAATTCTATAAATATTAAACTGACGGGGTGAGATTTTCTTTTTTTTGTTTCAAATGTAATTTGCACCTAAGGGTACAATTACTTCTGTTCAACTGTTACAAAAACGTTAAAGTGTTAAAAAAAAAAAAAGTGAAGTTAAGTGAATATTCAATTTCAATATTTAATGTCTATTCAATTTTTATAAACATGTTTCAAATTAACCAAAACACATGCTTAAGATAGCTGAAATGAAAATAAAAAATGCCAATGTTAAACACAGAACAGCCCGCTGAAATGTATCTAAATGAATTGCTGTTCTATGTAAAGAACGCCCGCCAAGGTTGGCCCCCCTACATTTTTAACACACCAAATCTCGCCCCCTTTGCAAAAAGTTTGGACACCCCTGCTTTAAGAGGTCCACATGACAGAAGTCCTTGAAATTAGCTAAAAATGAGTCACAGTGTGTGACCCTGGGTTTGAAAGCATTCAGGGTTTCGGTGGAGGTTTTGGTTTCCACATATCATCACGATAAAGGTTACAGTTAGTCTAAAACAGGAAAAAATTATCAAGTGCATCAAAGTGCCTGAAGCTAAAAAAAGACCATTCTTATTTTATTGCATTTACTCTTCACGTGACAAAAACACAGCCTTTTCCCTGCCCCCCAACACACACACACACGCACACAGACACACGCCCCACGATTTGAGAAGCACTGGCCCAAGTTGGTCTCATCACAAAATGGCTTCATGCCAAACAGGTAAAACACTATAGAAAACTACTGCAACTCTCCAATTAAGGAAAATAACCAATTGGTACAGTTTTAGGCTCATAAACCTGAAGCATGTGGCCATTTTTTTTTCCTACAGAACAATTTTTGAAAGTATTATATATAGTAGTAGTAGTAGTAGTAGTAATAGTATAGTATTATAGTAGTATATTTGAAAGTATATCCCTCTATTCTTGAAATGTGACAAAATCCAGTTTTGGAGGCACAAACCCTGTCATTATTTGTGACTTAACAAATGTGTTTTGATAATCATAAAAAAGTGAACCAAATTATGGTTACTTTGTGTCTTTCTTTAAAGTCTAGATACATGAATGATTCCTGGTTTATAAAACATTGAGAAAGTTGTAAATGTTCTTAAAAAATTGAAATATTGATTGTTAACATCCAGTGGGCTTATTTTATGCAGCAAGTAAAGTTTTGGACTAGTTTCTAAGTTTCTACATATATAACATGTCAAGTTCTGTTTGGATTTGGTGTTTTTTTTTTCCTTTTTTTTTCTTTGCTGTTGTGGGCCATCAGCCTTTTCTGGTTCTGTGAGTTGTTTTTTTTTTCATGTTTCTGAATTCATGTTTCTTTTCATGTTTCCGAGTTCATGTTTCTGAATAAAAATATGTAAAACACACAAATACCAATTCCAGTGTTTTAAGCATTTTATGTAACTATGCATCCTCTGATCCTTCCATTTTCTATCGACTTATCCTCACAAGGGTCGCGGGCTTGCTGGTGCCTATCCCAGCTTACTTCAGGCAGTAGACGAGGGTAGTGATGGGTCCAGCAGCACCGATGCGTGTGCCGAATTCAGAGAACAATCCCCGAGTCGGTGAGTGTACTGCTTCAAAATGATCACGTGACCAACGCATGCACTCATTGAACTGCGTCGACACAGAAAGAACTGTGTTTATAAGGAAGCGCGTCTGTCAACACGACGCAACCGCTGAAACGATCCAAATCTCATGGTTGCTTCACGGTCTTGTGAGCGCGTCATCACTCCCAGCATTCCAATAATTCACACATTGCAGATATTTCTCCCATAATTTCATAATTGTCGAACCAATTCACCATTCATTTCCAATGGGAGACAGTCACATTCGTTGTCATTTAGACTTTTTTTGTGATGCACAGAGAGGCTCCTTGGTCCGGTGGTTAAAGTACCGGACCAACGCGTGCCGAGTCAGTGGTTGAAATCCAAAAAGTCCATTGACTTACATTGGGCGAATTGACATTTAACTACAAACATTTACGTCAAAAGTTTATTAAATTTGACACTCATCTCATTCATTGTATTTAATAAGAATCTGTCATAATACCTCATTTGTGAGGTCGAGTGACGCCCCTGGTATACACTCGTCAGTGGGTTGCCTGGAGGGATTAGTAACGTCCAGCAGGAGTCAGTATTTGATGACACAATTTTTACACAGTATCAACACATCGTGTCAGTGTGCCAACACACTCTATAATCCCTCATCAACCCATCACTAGACGGGGGACACCCTGAACTGGTTGACAACCAATAGTAATTTTATATAACTACCATCACAGTACCTTGTTGCACAAGCATTTCATTTTTTGTTTTGTTTTGTAAGAATGATACAATAGTGTCCTACATTCTTAATACACATTGCCCAAATGTCAAACGGAAATGCAATATGATTTTATCCAAAAGATGTCACCATACTGAATTGTGTCAAATGCTTTGAAACTCGGACCCATTTCGACACAATTGTCCCATTGATGCAGTGTTTCAGGAAGCAGTGTCGTGATGCTCGAAACGGATTCATGTGAATGGTTCGCATTACTGACCCATTTCAACACAATTGCTTCAGACTGATTCAGTGGACCAAAAAGCTTTGATTTCTCCATCACTAGCTCAAGAAACATGCAATTACGGATCAGTTTGTGAACGTCACATGACCAAACCCATAAAACAGGTGAGTTGTAATTGTTCCTTAACGTGACAGAACGTTTCATGACAGAACATGGAAGTGTTATTTTTTTTAATTAAAAGTATTAATTACATATGAAAAATTATTTATTTAGCAAATTGATTATAGACAAAATAGTATCTTTTAACTGCTGAAACTTGCTAAATAAGTAAAGAATACCTTGACTTGTACATGAAAAATAATTTAGTGGTAAAATAAATTATACACTAAACATCTTTTTTAAATGAATGAATGAGTATCCCACTAGGATTCCGGTACTCTTCTGCGAATTGGTTCGATAAAAGGACATTTAGAATGCTGGGGTCGTCATCATCATCATCCCGTAGTCGGTCACTAGAGGGCGCTTGGGACCGCTTTTAAATAACATGACGATTACGTATCAGGAAGTATCTTCATTACAAGTCCACAACAGAATCCGTGCTGGTCAAGCGTTATAAGGTCTGCGTTTCCATTTGACTGAAATAACCCCCCAATGAAAGTTGAGAAACATTTAGCTTGCGCCACAGTGTAAATTAAACTTCAGTAGAACCGCACGGTGGTGGTCAGAACGACGAAAGGGGTAAGTCACTACGGATTATATACTGTATATTGTGGGATATCATGTTAGCGCGGCTAAATTAAGCGTCGCCACAATATTAAACGAGTGATGTTGCCTTTTTTATGTTTAGAGGGACAACAGTCGGCACAAAATCTTTAGATAGTTCGTTCTTTCTATTAGTCCTTTGTTATAATATTTCCCACCTGATACGATCTCTTTTTTTGTGATGTAATTGGCAATAACGGGTCTACAAAATTTAATAAAATGTAACATTCCCACAAAGCTGACGTGTAGTCGCACAAAGTCGCTCCTAAATTTGGCAAGCGGTTACTCTCTGTAATATAAACTATGGTTCTAGAAATAAAGTACCGGTCAAATGATTGGAAACACTCTCCTGAATTGTGGACCAGTACATCGACATTATGAAGGTCTATAAATGAAATTCACATCCATCCATTTTCTAGAGCAGGGGTGTCAAACTAATTTTATCGTGGGCTACATTGTAGTTATAGTTTCTGTCAAAGGGTAGAAACAACTGTCAGGTCGAATATATTTTCAAGTTTGTCACACACTTAACTAGTTTTGAAATCAGAGGTCAGTAAAAACTACAAGAGAGAGATCGGGAACAAAAACCGTTGTTTTTTTTGTTTTTTTTGTTTTTGTTTTTTTTCTTCTCTAAGACCTCTTAAAAGACAACTTGAAAATTTGGTATTTTTGTTGGAAATTTGAAGTCAAATCAGCATTTCACAGGGTACATAATATTATGTTTCTGGCCAGATCTGGCCCCCGGGCCTTGAGTTTGACACGTATTCTAGAGAAGTGGTCCAACCTTTTGATCACCACGGACCAGTCAACGCCTTAGATTTATATTGCGGACGGGCCCCCATCCTCCAGTTTGCGGACGTCATTCTTCTCACTATGTATGGAATATCAACAGTGGCCAGATCAAGCGAAATTTCACCTTTCGCGCAAAGTTAACATTTTCCGTGTCGCATCGCAACAGCCAATCAACTTCAGGAACATTCAACGGCTCACGCAGGGGACAGGAATGAATCATGTCGGCCGCTTTGCGGTCACCAGGAGCGATCCAACACGGCCAGCTGAGCTTTCAATACAAAACAAAGCCAAGCAAGAGCACTCACCTGGCTTGTAGAAAGGCACAGCATTTGAAAGTTCTCAGCAATGCTCTTCTTTCCGGCTCTACCGTAAAGTGCACAGCAAGCTTGCGCCACTTGCGAACTGGTTGCCCGCCAATTGCAGGGCACACTGAGACGAACAACCGTTCATGCACCCAATCACACCTCAGGACAATTTAGTATTTCCATTTCACCTGCCGTGTATGGGCCCGGAGGAAATCCACTCTTGCTCAGGGAGAACATGCAAACTCACAGGAAGGCCGGATCCAGCTGGATTCAAACTCAGGTCCTGTAAGGCGGACTTGCAATTCATTGCGCTTCCCTGAAATTCACATATTCATTTCTACTAGGAGCAATAAAAAAAAAAAAATATTCAGATTAACAATAAAAAAGACACCTTTTGCCCAAATAACAGATTTACAATTCTTTTTTTTTCTCTTTTTTTTTCCTGTCAGTTGTATTAGTTTCAAGAGCGTGAGTGTTTACAATTTCAAAGTGTTTCCAAAGTTTTGACTGGTACTGTGTGTTTCTCATTCCATCATTATTCCATCAATAAGTGAAACCAAACAGTTGGATCAATTAATGTGAACATCAGGTCAAGGAAAAGCAGTCACTGCTTATGGAGTCAAACACACAAACAATATATATATATATATATATATATATATATATATATATATATATATATATATATATATATATATATATATATATATATATATATATATATATATATATATATATAAATAACTGTATATATGTATGTTAGCTGAGTTTTTTTGTCATATGCATAGTAACACTACACAATGACATTTTTATACTGTTCACTTCCCTGAGTAGACTTACATTCCACATGATAGAGCAAATAATATAGGCAATAAAAAATAGTGATAGGGGAATAAGGGCAGTGATAATAAAACACTTGTAAAATAGACTCACATTCTGAACATATGGAGTCGATGGAGTGAAAGAAAGTACATATGTAGTCCAAAATATGTAGCTCGCAGCTTTCCTGCACTGTGCAGGATTTGTAAAGTGCATGCAGTAAAGTGACCGAAGTTATTGAATTATTTTGGCTTTTTTTTTTTTTTTAAATCCACATACAATAATGAGCTAAGGGAAAACATTTAGATCCAGTCTTTCAGGGCAGAAAGCAAACATCATTACTTTGGCTGTAACATGTAGCAACTTTTATGTTCACATTGATTTATGTGGTTTATTTTGATGTTTTTACATTTCAGACTGATCATTATCCAGCCTTTCCGAAGACTGAAACATTTACACCTAAATGTCTTCTGGGTGTCCACCCCAGTCACCTGCTGTGGCAAAGTCTGAAGTAGTAATAGAGGGAGAATGCCCACTGCTGGCTGCCACCTTTGCTTACTGGGACAACATTCTTGGTCCTCGGGTCCATTACATCTGGGCGCCAAAGGGTGATCATGAGATGTTCCTCAGTGACGGAGATGTGACGTTCTTGGCAAATCACACATTAAATGGAGAAATTCTGCGCAGTGCAGAGTGTGGTGCAGTGGACATGAAGTTTTTTGTCCTCGCAGAAAAGGGCGTCATTATTGTGTCCCTTATCTTCGATGGCGAGCTTAAGGGGGACAAGAACACCTGTGCCTTGTCCATTATTCTGCCACAGACAGAGCTGGCCTTCTACCTGCCTTTGCACACCATTTGCGTGGAGAGGTTAAAGCATGCCATCCGCAAGGGACGTATTTGGATGCAAAAGGTACCTTTGTCACTTGAAATGATCTTTTG